>NW_027446851.1:0-43155 GCF_038048845.1 Mixophyes fleayi | reverse complement strand
TCATGAATCATAAATCGAATCATGAATCATGAATCATGAATCAAATCATGAATCATGAATTGAATCATGAATCATGAATCATGAATTATGAATTGAATGTTGAATCATGAATCATGAATCATGAATCGAATCATGAATCATGAATCATGAATTGAATCATGAATCATGAATTGAATCATGAATCATGAATCATGAATCATGAATCATGAATCGAATCAGAATCATGAATCATGAATCATGAATCGAATCATGAATCATGAATCATGAATTGAATCATGAATCATGAATTGAATTATGAATCATGAATCTTGAATCATGAATCATGAATTGAATCATGAATCATGAATTGAATCATGAATCATGAATCATGAATCATGAATCATGAATCATGAATCATGAATTGAATCATGAATCATGAATCATGAATCGAATCATGAATCATGAATTGAATCATGAATCGAATCATGAATCATGAATCATGAATCATGAATCATGAATTGAATCATGAATCGAATCATGAATCATGAATCAAGAATCATGAATCGAATCATGAATTATGTATCGAATCATCAATCATGAATCATGAATTGAGTCATGAATCATGAATCATGAATCATGAATCATGAATTGAATCATGAATCATGAATCATGAATTGAATCATGAATCATGAATCATGAATCATGAATCATGAATTATCAATCTTAAATCGAATCATGAATCATGAATCATGAATTGAATCATGAATCATGAATCATGAATTGAATCATGAATCATGAATCATAAATCATGAATCATGAATCATGAATCATGAATCATGAATCATAAATCGAATCATGAATCATGAATCATGAATCAAATCATGAATCATGAATCATGAATCATAAATCGAATCATGAATCATGAATCATGAATCAAATCATGAATCATGAATCATGAATTGAATCATGAATCATGAATTATGAATTGAATGTTGAATCATGAATCATGAATCATGAATCGAATCATGAATCATGAATCATGAATTGAATCATGAATCATGAATCATGAATTGAATCATGAATCATGAATCATGAATCATGAATCATGAATCATGAATCATAAATCGAATCATGAATCATGAATCGAATCATGAATCATGAATCATGAATTGAATCATGAATCATGAATCATGAATTATGAATTGAATCATGAATCATGAATTGAATCATGAATCATGAATCATGCATCATGAATCATAAATCATGAATCGAATCATGAATCATGAATCAAGAATCATGAATCGAATCATGAATCATGAATCGAATCATAAATCAAATCATGAATTGAATCATGAATCATGAATCATGAATCATGAATCGAATCATGAATCATGAATCATGAATTGAATCATGAATCATGAATCATGAATTGAATCATGAATCATGAATCATGAATCATGAATCATGAATTGAATCATGAATCATGAATCATGAATTGAATCATGAATCATGAATCGAATCATGAATCATGAATTGAATCATGAATCATGAATCATGAATCATGAATCATAAATCGAATCATGAATCATGGGTTGAATCAGGATTCGAATCATGAATTGAATTATGAATCATGAATTGAATCATGAATCATGAATCTTGAATAATGAATCATAAATTGAATCATGAATCATGAATTAAATTATGAATCATGAATCAAGAATCATGAATCGAATCATGAATCATGAATCGAATCATGAATCAAATCATGAATTGAATCATGAATCACGAATCATGAATCATGAATCATGAATTGAATCATGAATCATGAATCATGAATTGAATCATGAATCATGAATCATGAATCATGAATCATAAATCGAATCATGAATCATGAATCATGAATCGAATCATTAATCATGAATCATGAATTGAATCATGAATCATGAATCATGAATCATGAATTGAATCATGAATCATGAATCATGCATCATGAATCATAAATCGAATCATGAATCATGAATCGAATCATGAATCATGAATCATGAATTATGAATTGAATCATGAATCATGAATCATGAATTGAATCATGAATAATGAATCGAATTATGAATCATAAATCATGAATTGAATCATGAATTGAATCATGAATCATGAATCATGAATCATGAATCATAAATCAAATCATGAATCATGAGTTGAATCAGGATTCGAATCATGAATTGAATCATGAATCATGAATTGAATTAATAAATCATGAATCAAGAATCATGAATCGAATCATGAATCATGAATCGAATCATGAATCAAATCATGAATTGAATCATGAATCATGAATCATGAATCATGAATCGAATCATGAATCATGAATCATGAATTGAATCATGAATCATGAATCATGAATTGAATCATGAATCATGAATCATGAATCATGAATCATGAATTGAATCATGAATCATGAATCATGAATTGAATCATGAATCATGAATCGAATCATGAATCATGAATTGAATCATGAATCATGAATCATGAATCATGAATCATAAATCGAATCATGAATCATGAGTTGAATCAGGATTCGAATCATGAATTGAATTATGAATCATGAATTGAATCATGAATCATGAATCTTGAATAATAAATCAGAAATTGAATCATGAATCATGAATTAAATTATGAATCATGAATCATAAATCATGAATCGAATCATGAATCATGAATCAAGAATCATGAATCGAATCATGAATCATGAATCGAATCATGAATCAAATCATGAATTGAATCATGAATCATGAATCATGAATCGAATCATGAATCATGAATCATGAATTGAATCATGAATCATGAATCATGAATTGAATCATGAATCATGAATCATGAATCATAAATCGAATCATGAATCATGAATCATGAATCGAATCATTAATCATGAATCATGAATTGAATCATGAATCATGAATCATGAATCATGAATTGAATCATGAATCATGAATCATGCATCATGAATCATAAATCGAATCATGAATCATGAATCGAATCATGAATCATGAATCATGAATTATGAATTGAATCATGAATCATGAATCATGAATTGAATCATGAATAATGAATCGAATTATGAATCATGAATTGAATCATGAATTGAATCATGAATCATGAATCATGAATCATGAATCATAAATCAAATCATGAATCATGAGTTGAATCAGGATTCGAATCATGAATTGAATCATGAATCATGAATTGAATTATAAATCATGAATCTTGAATCATGAATCATGAATTGAATCATGAATCATGAATTGAATCATGAATCATGAATCATGAATCATGAATCATGAATCATGAATCATGAATTGAATCATGAATCATGAATCATGAATCGAATCATGAATCATGAATTGAATCATGAATCGAATCATGAATCATGAATTGAATCATGAATCATGAATCATGAATCATGAATTGAATCATGAATCGAATCATGAATCGAATCATGAATCATGAATTGAATCATGAATCGAATCATGAATCATGAATTGAATCATGAATCATGAATCATGAATTGAATCATGAATCGAATCATGAATCATGAATCAAGAATCATGAATCGAATCATGAATCGAATCATGAATCATGAATCATGAATTGAGTCATGAATCATGAATCATGAATCATGAATCATGAATTGAATCATGAATCATGAATCATGAATTGAATCATGAATCATGAATCATGAATCATGAATTATCAATCTTAAATTGAATCATGAATCATGAATTGAATCATGAATCATGAATTGAATCATGAATCATGAATCATGAATCATGAATTGAATCATGAATCGAATCATGAATCATGAATCAAGAATCATGAATCGAATCATGAATCGAATCATGAATCATGAATCATGAATTGAGTCATGAATCATGAATCATGAATCATGAATCATGAATTGAATCATGAATCATGAATCATGAATTGAATCATGAATCATGAATCATGAATCATGAATTATCAATCTGAAATCGAATCATGAATCATGAATCATGAATTGAATCATGAATCATGAATCATGAATCGAATCATTAATCATGAATCATGAATTGAATCATGAATCATGAATCATGAATCATGAGTTGAATCATGAATCATGAATCATGCATCATGAATCATAAATCGAATCATGAATCATGAATAGAATCATGAATCATGAATCATGAATTATGAATTGAATCATGAATCATGAATCATGAATTGAATAATGAATAATGAATCGAATCATGAATCATGAATCATGAATTGAATCATGAATTGAATCATGAATCATGAATCATGAATCATGAATCATAAATCAAATCATGAATCATGAGTTGAATCAGGATTCGAATCATGAATTGAATCATGAATCATGAATTGAATTATGAATCATGAATCTTGAATCATGAATCATGAATTGAATCATGAATCATGAATTGAATCATGAATCATGAATCATGAATCATGAATTGAATCATGAATCATGAATCATGAATCGAATCATGAATCATGAATTGAATCATAAATCGAATCATGAATCATGAATCGAATCATGAATCATGAATCATGAATCATGAATTGAATCATGAATCGAATCATGAATCATGAATCAAGAATCATGAATCGAATCATGAATCGAATCATGAATCATGAATCATGAATTGAGTCATGAATCATGAATCATGAATCATGAATCATGAATTGAATCATGAATCATGAATCATGAATTGAATCATGAATCATGAATCATGAATCATGAATTATCAATCTTAAATCGAATCATGAATCATGAATCATGAATTGAATCATGAATCATGAATCATGAATTAAATCATGAATCATGAATTGAATTATGAATCATGAATCTTGAATCATGAATCATGAATTGAATCATGAATCATGAATTGAATCATGAATCATGAATCATGAATCATGAATCATGAATTGAATCATGAATCATGAATCATGAATCATGAATCGAATCATGAATCATGAATTGAATCATGAATCGAATCATGAATCATGAATTGAATCATGAATCATGAATCATGAATCATGAATTGAATCATGAATCGAATCATGAATCATGAATCAAGAATCATGAATCGAATCATGAATCGAATCATGAATCATGAATCATGAATTGAGTCATGAATCATGAATCATGAATCATGAATCATGAATTGAATCATGAATCATGAATCATGAATTGAATCATGAATCATGAATCATGAATCATGAATTATCAATCTTAAATCGAATCATGAATCATGAATCATGAATTGAATCATGAATCATGAATCATGAATTGAATCATGAATCATGAATCATAAATCATGAATCATGGATCATGAATCATGAATCATGAATCATAAATCGAATCATGAATCATGAATCATGAATCAAATCATGAATCATGAATTGAATCATGAATCATGAATCATGAATTATGAATTGAATGTTGAATCATGAATCATGAATCATGAATCGAATCATGAATCATGAATCATGAATTGAATCATGAATCATGAATTGAATCATGAATCATGAATCATGAATCATGAATCATGAATCATGAATCATGAATCATGAATCATAATCGAATCAGAATCATGAATCAGAATCATGAATCGAATCATGAATCATGAATCATGAATGAATCATGATTGAATCATGATGAATCATGAATCTTGAATTAATGAATCATGAATCATGAATCATTGAATCATGAAATTGAATCATGAATCATGAATCATTGGAATCATGAATCATGAATCATGATCATTGAATCATGAATCATGAATCATGATGAATCATTGAATCATTGAATTATGAATCATGAATCTTGAATCATGATCATGAATTGAATATGAATCAGATGAATCATGAATCATGAATCATGAATCATGAATCATGAATCATGATCATGATTGAATCATGAATCATGAATCATGAATCGAATCATGAATCATGAATTGAATCATGAATCGAATCATGAATCATGAATCATGAATCATGAATTGAATCATGAATCGAATCATGAATCATGAATCAAGAATCATGAATCGAATCATGAATCATGTATCGAATCATCAATCATGAATCATGAATTGAGTCATGAATCATGAATCATGAATCATGAATCATGAATTGAATCATGAATCATGAATCATGAATTGAATCATGAATCATGAATCATGAATCATGAATCATGAATTATCAATCTTAAATCGAATCATGAATCATGAATCATGAATTGAATCATGAATCATGAATCATGAATTGAATCATGAATCATGAATCATAAATCATGAATCATGAATCATGAATCATGAATCATGAATCATAAATCAAATCATGAATCATGAATTGAATCATGAATCATGAATCATGAATTGAATCATGAATCATGAATCATGAATCGAATCATGAATCATGAATTGAATCATGAATCATGAATCATGAATCATGAATTGAATCATGAATCATGAATCATGAATTGAATCATGAATCATGAATCATGAATCATGAATTGAATCATGAATCATGAATCATGCATCATGAATCATAAATCGAATCATGAATCATGAATCGAATCATGAATCATGAATCATGAATTATGAATTGAATCATGAATCATGAATCATGAATTGAATAATGAATAATGAATCGAATCATGAATCATGAATCATGAATTGAATCATGAATTGAATCATGAATCATGAATCATGAATCATGAATCATAAATCAAATCATGAATCATGAGTTGAATCAGGATTCGAATCATGAATTGAATCATGAATCATGAATTGAATTATGAATCATGAATCTTGAATCATGAATCATGAATTGAATCATGAATCATGAATCGAATCATGAATCATGAATCATGAATCATGAATTGAATCATGAATCATGAATCATGAATCGAATCATGAATCATGAATTGAATCATGAATCGAATCATGAATCATGAATCAAGAATCATGAATCGAATCATGAATCGAATCATGAATCATGAATCATGAATTGAGTCATGAATCATGAATCATGAATCATGAATCATGAATTGAATCATGAATCATGAATCATGAATTGAATCATGAATCATGAATCATGAATCATGAATTATCAATCTTAAATCGAATCATGAATCATGAATCATGAATTGAATCATGAATCATGAATCATGAATTGAATCATGAATCATGAATTGAATTATGAATCATGAATCTTGAATCATGAATCATGAATTGAATCATGAATCATGAATTGAATCATGAATCATGAATCATGAATCATGAATCATGAATTGAATTATGAAATCATGAATCATGAATCGAATCATGAATCATGAATTGAATCATTAATCATGAATCATGAATTGAATCATGAATCATGAATCATGAATCATGAATTGAATCATGAATCATGAATCATGCATCATGAATCATAAATCGAATCATGAATCATGAATCGAATCATGAATCATGAATCATGAATTATGAATTGAATAATGAATAATGAATCGAATCATGAATCATGAATTGAATTATGAATCATGAATCTTGAATCATGAATCATGAATTGAATCATGAATCATGAATTGAATCATGAATCATGAATCATGAATCATGAATTGAATCATGAATCATGAATCATGAATCGAATCATGAATCATGAATTGAATCATGAATCGAATCATGAATCATGAATTGAATCATGAATCATGAATCATGAATCATGAATTGAATCATGAATCGAATCATGAATCATGAATCAAGAATCATGAATCGAATCATGAATCGAATCATGAATCATGAATCATGAATTGAATCATGAATCATGAATCATGCATCATGAATCATAAATCGAATCATGAATCATGAATCGAATCATGAATCATGAATCATGAATTATGAATTGAATCATGAATCATGAATCATGAATTGAATCATGAATAATGAATCGAATTATGAATCATAAATCATGAATTGAATCATGAATTGAATCATGAATCATGAATCATGAATCATGAATCATAAATCAAATCATGAATCATGAGTTGAATCAGGATTCGAATCATGAATTGAATCATGAATCATGAATTGAATTATAAATCATGAATCTTGAATCATGAATCATGAATTGAATCATGAATTGAATCATGAATCATGAATCATGAATCATGAATCATGAATCATGAATCATGAATTGAATCATGAATCATGAATCATGAATTGAATTATGAATCATGAATCATAAATCATGAATCGAATCATGAATCATGAATCAAGAATCATGAATCGAATCATGAATCATGAATCGAATCATGAATCAAATCATGAATTGAATCATGAATCATGAATCATGAATCATGAATCGAATCATGAATCATGAATCATGAATTGAATCATGAATCATGAATCATGAATTGAATCATGAATCATGAATCATGAATCATGAATCATGAATTGAATCATGAATCATGAATCATGAATTGAATCATGAATCATGAATCGAATCATGAATCATGAATTGAATCATGAATCATGAATCATGAATCATGAATCATAAATCGAATCATGAATCATGAGTTGAATCAGGATTCGAATCATGAATTGAATTATGAATCATGAATTGAATCATGAATCATGAATCTTGAATAATAAATCAGAAATTGAATCATGAATCATGAATTAAATTATGAATCATGAATCATAAATCATGAATCGAATCATGAATCATGAATCAAGAATCATGAATCGAATCATGAATCATGAATCGAATCATGAATCAAATCATGAACTGAATCATGAATCATGAATCATGAATCGAATCATGAATCATGAATCATGAATTGAATCATGAATCATGAATCATGAATTGAATCATGAATCATGAATCATGAATCATAAATCGAATCATGAATCATGAATCATGAATCGAATCATTAATCATGAATCATGAATTGAATCATGAATCATGAATCATGAATCATGAATTGAATCATGAATCATGAATCATGCATCATGAATCATAAATCGAATCATGAATCATGAATCGAATCATGAATCATGAATCATGAATTATGAATTGAATCATGAATCATGAATCATGAATTGAATCATGAATAATGAATCGAATTATGAATCATGAATTGAATCATGAATTGAATCATGAATCATGAATCATGAATCATGAATCATAAATCAAATCATGAATCATGAGTTGAATCAGGATTCGAATCATGAATTGAATCATGAATCATGAATTGAATTATAAATCATGAATCTTGAATCATGAATCATGAATTGAATCATGAATCATGAATTGAATCATGAATCATGAATCATGAATCATGAATCATGAATCATGAATCATGAATTGAATCATGAATCATGAATCATGAATCGAATCATGAATCATGAATTGAATCATGAATCGAATCATGAATCATGAATTGAATCATGAATCATGAATCATGAATCATGAATTGAATCATGAATCGAATCATGAATCGAATCATGAATCATGAATTGAATCATGAATCGAATCATGAATCATGAATTGAATCATGAATCATGAATCATGAATCATGAATTGAATCATGAATCGAATCATGAATCATGAATCAAGAATCATGAATCGAATCATGAATCGAATCATGAATCATGAATCATGAATTGAGTCATGAATCATGAATCATGAATCATGAATCATGAATTGAATCATGAATCATGAATCATGAATTGAATCATGAATCATGAATCATGAATCATGAATTATCAATCTTAAATTGAATCATGAATCATGAATCATGAATTGAATCATGAATCATGAATCATGAATTGAATCATGAATCATGAATCATGAATCATGAATTGAATCATGAATCGAATCATGAATCATGAATCAAGAATCATGAATCGAATCATGAATCGAATCATGAATCATGAATCATGAATTGAGTCATGAATCATGAATCATGAATCATGAATCATGAATTGAATCATGAATCATGAATCATGAATTGAATCATGAATCATGAATCATGAATCATGAATTATCAATCTGAAATCGAATCATGAATCATGAATCATGAATTGAATCATGAATCATGAATCATGAATCGAATCATTAATCATGAATCATGAATTGAATCATGAATCATGAATCATGAATCATGAGTTGAATCATGAATCATGAATCATGCATCATGAATCATAAATCGAATCATGAATCATGAATAGAATCATGAATCATGAATCATGAATTATGAATTGAATCATGAATCATGAATCATGAATTGAATAATGAATAATGAATCGAATCATGAATCATGAATCATGAATTGAATCATGAATTGAATCATGAATCATGAATCATGAATCATGAATCATAAATCAAATCATGAATCATGAGTTGAATCAGGATTCGAATCATGAATTGAATCATGAATCATGAATTGAATTATGAATCATGAATCTTGAATCATGAATCATGAATTGAATCATGAATCATGAATTGAATCATGAATCATGAATCATGAATCATGAATTGAATCATGAATCATGAATCATGAATCGAATCATGAATCATGAATTGAATCATGAATCGAATCATGAATCATGAATCAAGAATCATGAATCGAATCATGAATCGAATCATGAATCATGAATCATGAATTGAGTCATGAATCATGAATCATGAATCATGAATCATGAATTGAATCATGAATCATGAATCATGAATTGAATCATGAATCATGAATCATGAATCATGAATTATCAATCTTAAATCGAATCATGAATCATGAATCATGAATTGAATCATGAATCATGAATCATGAATTAAATCATGAATCATGAATTGAATTATGAATCATGAATCTTGAATCATGAATCATGAATTGAATCATGAATCATGAATTGAATCATGAATCATGAATCATGAATCATGAATCATGAATTGAATCATGAATCATGAATCATGAATCATGAATCGAATCATGAATCATGAATTGAATCATGAATCGAATCATGAATCATGAATTGAATCATGAATCATGAATCATGAATCATGAATTGAATCATGAATCGAATCATGAATCATGAATCAAGAATCATGAATCGAATCATGAATCGAATCATGAATCATGAATTGAGTCATGAATCATGAATCATGAATCATGAATCATGAATTGAATCATGAATCATGAATCATGAATTGAATCATGAATCATGAATCATGAATCATGAATTATCAATCTTAAATCGAATCATGAATCATGAATCATGAATTGAATCATGAATCATGAATCATGAATTGAATCATGAATCATGAATCATAAATCATGAATCATGGATCATGAATCATGAATCATGAATCATAAATCGAATCATGAATCATGAATCATGAATCAAATCATGAATCATGAATTGAATCATGAATCATGAATCATGAATTATGAATTGAATGTTGAATCATGAATCATGAATCATGAATCGAATCATGAATCATGAATCATGAATTGAATCATGAATCATGAATTGAATCATGAATCATGAATCATGAATCATGAATCATGAATCATGAATCATGAATCATGAATCATAAATCGAATCATGAATCATGAATCATGAATCATGAATCGAATCATGAATCATGAATCATGAATTGAATCATGAATCATGAATTGAATTATGAATCATGAATCTTGAATCATGAATCATGAATTGAATCATGAATCATGAATTGAATCATGAATCATGAATCATGAATCATGAATCATGAATCATGAATTGAATCATGAATCATGAATCATGAATCGAATCATGAATCATGAATTGAATCATGAATCGAATCATGAATCATGAATCATGAATCATGAATTGAATCATGAATCGAATCATGAATCATGAATCAAGAATCATGAATCGAATCATGAATCATGTATCGAATCATCAATCATGAATCATGAATTGAGTCATGAATCATGAATCATGAATCATGAATCATGTATTGAATCATGAATCATGAATCATGAATTGAATCATGAATCATGAATCATGAATCATGAATCATGAATTATCAATCTTAAATCGAATCATGAATCATGAATCATGAATTGAATCATTAATCATGAATCATGAATTGAATCATGAATCATGAATCATGAATCATAAATCAAATCATGAATCATGAATTGAATCATGAATCATGAATCATGAATTGAATCATGAATCATGAATCATGAATCGAATCATGAATCATGAATTGAATCATGAATCATGAATCATGAATCATGAATTGAATCATGAATCATGAATCATGAATCATGAATTGAATCATGAATCATGAATCATGCATCATGAATCATAAATCGAATCATGAATCATGAATCGAATCATGAATCATGAATCATGAATTATGAATTGAATCATGAATCATGAATCATGAATTGAATAATGAATAATGAATCGAATCATGAATCATGAATCATGAATTGAATCATGAATTGAATCATGAATCATGAATCATGAATCATGAATCATAAATCAAATCATGAATCATGAGTTGAATCAGGATTCGAATCATGAATTGAATCATGAATCATGAATTGAATTATGAATCATGAATCTTGAATCATGAATCATGAATTGAATCATGAATCATGAATCGAATCATGAATCATGAATCATGAATCATGAATTGAATCATGAATCATGAATCATGAATTGAATCATGAATCATGAATCATGAATCGAATCATGAATCATGAATTGAATCATGAATCGAATCATGAATCATGAATCAAGAATCATGAATCGAATCATGAATCGAATCATGAATCATGAATCATGAATTGAGTCATGAATCATGAATCATGAATCATGAATCATGAATTGAATCATGAATCATGAATCATGAATTGAATCATGAATCATGAATCATGAATCATGAATTATCAATCTTAAATCGAATCATGAATCATGAATCATGAATTGAATCATGAATCATGAATCATGAATTGAATCATGAATCATGAATTGAATTATGAATCATGAATCTTGAATCATGAATCATGAATTGAATCATGAATCATGAATTGAATCATGAATCATGAATCATGAATCATGAATCATGAATTGAATTATGAATCATGAATCATGAATCGAATCATGAATCATGAATTGAATCATTAATCATGAATCATGAATTGAATCATGAATCATGAATCATGAATCATGAATTGAATCATGAATCATGAATCATGCATCATGAATCATAAATCGAATCATGAATCATGAATCGAATCATGAATCATGAATCATGAATTATGAATTGAATAATGAATAATGAATCGAATCATGAATCATGAATTGAATTATGAATCATGAATCTTGAATCATGAATCATGAATTGAATCATGAATCATGAATTGAATCATGAATCATGAATCATGAATCATGAATTGAATCATGAATCATGAATCATGAATCGAATCATGAATCATGAATTGAATCATGAATCGAATCATGAATCATGAATTGAATCATGAATCATGAATCATGAATCATGAATTGAATCATGAATCGAATCATGAATCATGAATCAAGAATCATGAATCGAATCATGAATCGAATCATGAATCATGAATCATGAATTGAGTCATGAATCATGAATCATGAATCATGAATCATGAATTGAATCATGAATCATGAATCATGAATTGAATCATGAATCATGAATCATGAATCATGAATTATCAATCTTAAATCGAATCATGAATCATGAATCATGAATTGAATCATGAATCATGAATTGAATCATGAATCATGAATTGAATTATGAATCATGAATCTTGAATCATGAATCATGAATTGAATCATGAATCATGAATTGAATCATGAATCATGAATCATGAATCATGAATCATGAATTGAATCATGAATCATGAATCATGAATCGAATAATGAATCATGAATTGAATCATGAATCGAATCATGAATCATGAATTGAATCATGAATCATGAATCATGAATCATGAATTGAATCATGAATCGAATCATGAATCATGAATCAAGAATCATGAATCGAATCATGAATCGATTCATGAATCATGAATCATGAATTGAGTCATGAATCATGAATCATGAATCATGAATTGAATCATGAATCATGAATCATGAATTGAATCATGAATCATGAATCATGAATCATGAATTATCAATCTTAAATCGAATCATGAATCATAAATCATGAATTGAATCATGAATCATGAATCATGAATTGAATCATGAATCATGAATCATAAATCATGAATCATGGATCATGAATCATGAATCATGAATCATAAATCGAATCATGAATCATGAATCATGAATCAAATCATGAATCATGAATTGAATCATGAATCATGAATCATGAATCATGAATTATCAATCTTAAATCGAATCATGAATCATGAATCATGAATTGAATCATGAATCATGAATCATGAATTGAATCATGAATCATGAATTGAATTATGAATCATGAATCTTGAATCATGAATCATGAATTGAATCATGAATCATGAATTGAATCATGAATCATGAATCATGAATCATGAATCATGAATTGAATTATGAATCATGAATCATGAATCGAATCATGAATCATGAATTGAATCATTAATCATGAATTTGAATTGAATCATGAATCATGAATCATGAATCATGAATTGAATCATGAATCATGAATCATAAATCGAATCATGAATCATGAATCGAATCATGAATCATGAATCATGAATTATGAATTGAATAATGAATAATGAATCGAATCATGAATCATGAATTGAATTATGAATCATGAATCTTGAATCATGAATCATGAATTGAATCATGAATCATGAATTGAATCATGAATCATGAATCATGAATCATGAATTGAATCATGAATCATGAATCATGAATCGAATCATGAATCATGAATTGAATCATGAATCGAATCATGAATCATGAATTGAATCATGAATCATGAATCATGAATCATGAATTGAATCATGAATCGAATCATGAATCATGAATCAAGAATCATGAATCGAATCATGAATCGAATCATGAATCATGAATCATGAATTGAGTCATGAATCATGAATCATGAATCATGAATCATGAATTGAATCATGAATCATGAATCATGAATTGAATCATGAATCATGAATCATGAATCATGAATTATCAATCTTAAATCGAATCATGAATCATGAATCATGAATTGAATCATGAATCATGAATTGAATCATGAATCATGAATTGAATTATGAATCATGAATCTTGAATCATGAATCATGAATTGAATCATGAATCATGAATTGAATCATGAATCATGAATCATGAATCATGAATTGAATCATGAATCATGAATCATGAATCGAATAATGAATCATGAATTGAATCATGAATCGAATCATGAATCATGAATTGAATCATGAATCATGAATCATGAATCATGAATTGAATCATGAATCGAATCATGAATCATGAATCAAGAATCATGAATCGAATCATGAATCGATTCATGAATCATGAATCATGAATTGAGTCATGAATCATGAATCATGAATCATGAATTGAATCATGAATCATGAATCATGAATTGAATCATGAATCATGAATCATGAATCATGAATTATCAATCTTAAATCGAATCATGAATCATGAATCATGAATTGAATCATGAATCATGAATCATGAATTGAATCATGAATCATGAATCATAAATCATGAATCATGGATCATGAATCATGAATCATGAATCATAAATCGAATCATGAATCATGAATCATGAATCAAATCATGAATCATGAATTGAATCATGAATCATGAATCATGAATTATGAATTGAATGTTGAATCATGAATCATAAATCATGAATCATGGATCATGAATCATGAATCATGAATCATAAATCGAATCATGAATCATGAATCATGAATCAAATCATGAATCATGAATCGAATCATGAATCATGAATCATGAATTGAATCATGAATCATGAATTGAATCATGAATCATGAATCATGAATCATGAATCATGAATCGAATCATGAATCATGAATCATGAATCGAATCATGAATCATGAATCATGAATTGAATCATGAATCATGAATTGAATTATGAATCATGAATCTTGAATCATGAATCATGAATTGAATCATGAATCATGAATTGAATCATGAATCATGAATCATGAATCATGAATCATGAATCATGAATCATGAATTGAATCATGAATCATGAATCATGAATCGAATCATGAATCATGAATTGAATCATGAATCGAATCATGAATCATGAATCATGAATCATGAATCATGAATTGAATCATGAATCGAATCATGAATCATGAATCAAGAATCATGAATCAAATCATGAATCATGTATCGAATCATCAATCATGAATCATGAATTGAGTCATGAATCATGAATCATGAATCATGAATCATGAATTGAATCATGAATCATGAATCATGAATTGAATCATGAATCATGAATCATGAATCATGAATTATCAATCTTAAATCGAATCATGAATCATGAATCATGAATTGAATCATGAATCATGAATCATGAATTGAATCATGAATCATGAATCATAAAACATGAATCAAGAATCATGAATCATGAATCATGAATCATAAATCGAATCATGAATCATGAATCATGAATCAAATCATGAATCATGAATCATGAATCGAATCATGAATCATGAATTATGAATTGAATGTTGAATCATGAATCATGAATCATGAATCGAATCATGAATCATGAATCATGAATTGAATCATGAATCATGAATCATGAATTGAATCATGAATCATGAATCATGAATCATGAATCATGAATCATGAATCATAAATCGAATCATGAATCATGAATCATGAATCGAATCATGAATCATGAATCATGAATTGAATCATGAATCATGAATCATGAATTATGAATTGAATCATGAATCATGAATTGAATCATGAATCATGAATCATGCATCATGAATCATAAATCGAATCATGAATCATGAATCGAATCATGAATCATGAATCATGAATTATGAATTGAATCATGAATCATGAATCATGAATTGAATCATGAATCATGAATTGAATCATGAATCATGAATTGAATCATGAATCATGAATCATGAATTGAATCATGAATCATGAATCATGAATCATGAATCATAAATCAAATCATGAATCATGAATTGAATCATGAATCATGAATCATGAATTGAATCATGAATCATTAATCATGAATCGAATCATGAATCATGAATTGAATCATGAATCATGAATCATGAATCATGAATTGAATCATGAATCATGAATCATGAATCGAATCATGAATCATGAATCAAGAATCATGAATCGAATCATGAATCATGAATCATGAATTGAGTCATGAATCATGAATCATGAATCATGAATCATGAATCGTGAATTGAATCATGAATCATGAATCATGAATTGAATCATGAATTATGAATCTTAAATCGAATCATGAATCATCAATCATGAATCATGAATTGAATCATGAATCATGAATCATGAATTGAATCATGAATCATGAATCATGAATCATGAATCATAAATCGAATCATGAATCATGAATCATGAATCAAATCATGAATCATGAATCATGAATTGAATCATGAATCATGAATCATGAATTATGAATTGAATCATGAATCATGAATCATGAATTGAATCATGAATCATGAATCATGCATCATGAATCATAAATCGAATCATGAATCATGAATCATGAATTATGAATTGAATCATGAATCATGAATCATGAATTGAATCATGAATCATGAATCGAATCATGAATCATGAATCGAATCATGAATCATGAATCATGAATTGAATCATGAATCATGAATCATAAATCAAATCATGAATCATGAGTTAAATCAGGATTCGAATCATGAATTGAATCATGAATCATGAATTGAATCATGAATCATGAATCTTGAATCATGAATCATGAATTGAATCATTAATCATGAATTGAATCATGAATCATGAATTGAATCATGAATCGAATCATGAATCATGAATCATGAATCATGAATCATGAATTGAATCATGAATCGAATCATGAATCATGAATCAAGAATCATGAATCAAATCATGAATCATGTATCGAATCATCAATCATGAATCATGAATTGAGTCATGAATCATGAATCATGAATCATGAATCATGAATTGAATCATGAATCATGAATCATGAATTGAATCATGAATCATGAATCATGAATTATCAATCTTAAATCGAATCATGAATCATGAATCATGAATTGAATCATGAATCATGAATCATGAATTGAATCATGAATCATGAATCATAAAACATGAATCATGAATCATGAATCATGAATCATGAATCATAAATCGAATCATGAATCATGAATCATGAATCAAATCATGAATCATGAATCATGAATCGAATCATGAATCATGAATTATGAATTGAATGTTGAATCATGAATCATGAATCATGAATCGAATCATGAATCATGAATCATGAATTGAATCATGAATCATGAATAATGAATTGAATCATGAATCATGAATCATGAATCATGAATCATGAATCATAAATCGAATCATGAATCATGAATCGAATCATGAATCATGAATCATGAATTGAATCATGAATCATGAATCATGAATTATGAATTGAATCATGAATCATGAATTGAATCATGAATCATGAATCATGCATCATGAATCATAAATCGAATCATGAATCATGAATCGAATCATGAATCATGAATCATGAATTATGAATTGAATCATGAATCATGAATCATGAATTGAATCATGAATCATGAATTGAATCATGAATCATGAATTGAATCATGAATCATGAATTGAATCATGAATCATGAATCATGAATTGAATCATGAATCATGAATCATGAATCATGAATCATAAATCAAATCATGAATCATGAATTGAATCATGAATCATGAATTGAATCATGAATCATGAATCATGAATCGAATCATGAATCATGAATTGAATCATGAATCATGAATCATGAATCATGAATTGAATCATGAATCATGAATCATGAATCGAATCATGAATCATGAATCAAGAATCATGAATCGAATCATGAATCATGAATCATGAATTGAGTCATGAATCATGAATCATGAATCATGAATCATGAATCATGAATCATGAATCGTGAATTGAATCATGAATCATGAATCATGAATTGAATCATGAATTATGAATCTTAAATCGAATCATGAATCATCAATCATGAATCATGAATTGAATCATGAATCATGAATCATGAATTGAATCATGAATCATGAATCATGAATCATGAATCATAAATCGAATCATGAATCATGAATCATGAATCAAATCATGAATCATGAATCATGAATTGAATCATGAATCATGAATCATGAATTATGAATTGAATCATGAATCATGAATCATGAATTGAATCATGAATCATGAATCATGCATCATGAATCATAAATCGAATCATGAATCATGAATCATGAATTATGAATTGAATCATGAATCATGAATCATGAATTGAATCATGAATCATGAATCGAATCATGAATCATGAATCGAATCATGAATCATGAATCATGAATTGAATCATGAATCATGAATCATAAATCAAATCATGAATCATGAGTTAAATCAGGATTCGAATCATGAATTGAATCATGAATCATGAATTGAATCATGAATCATGAATCTTGAATCATGAATCATGAATTGAATCATTAATCATGAATTGAATCATGAATCATGAATCATGAATCATGAATCATGAATCGAATCATGAATCATGAATCAAGAATCATGAATCGAATCATGAATCATGAATCGAATCATGAATCAAATCATGAATTGCATCATGAATCATGAATCATGAATCATGAATCGAATCATGAATCATGAATCATGAATTTAATCATGAATCATGAATCATGAATTGAATCATGAATCATGAATCATGAATCATGAATCATAAATCGAATCATGAATCATGAATCATGAATCGAATCATTAATCATGAATCATGAATTGAATCATGAATCATGAATCATGAATCATGAATTGAATCATGAATCATGAATCATGCATCATGAATCATAAATCGAATCATGAATCATGAATCGAATCATGAATCATGAATCATGAATTATGAATTGAATCATGAATCATGAATCATGAATTGAATCATGAATCATGAATCGAATCATGAATCATGAATCATGAATTGAATCATGAATTGAATCATGAATCATGAATCGAATCATGAATCATGAATCATGAATTGAATCATAAATCAAATCATGAATCATGAGTTGAATCAGGATTCGAATCATGAATTGAATCATGAATCATGAATTGAATTATGAATCATGAATCTTGAATCATGAATCATGAATTGAATCATGAATCATGAATTGAATCATGAATCATGAATCATGAATCATGAATCATGAATCATGAATTGAATCATGAATCATGAATCATGAATCGAATCATGAATCATGAATTGAATCATGAATCGAATCATGAATCATGAATTGAATCATAAATCATGAATCATGAATTGAATCATGAATCGAATCATGAATCATGAATCAAGAATCATGAATCGAATCATGAATCATGAATCGAATCATGAATCATGAATCATGAATTGAGTCATGAATCATGAATCATGAATCATGAATCATGAATCATGAATTGAATCATGAATCATGAATCATGAATTGAATCATGAATCATGAATCATGAATCATGAATTATCAATCTTAAATCGAATCATGAATCATGAATCATCATTTGAATCATGAATCATGAATCATGAATTGAATCATGAATCATGAATCATAAATCATGAATCATGAATCATAAATCATGAATCATGAATCATAAATCGAATCATGAATCATGAATCAGGAATCAAATCATGAATCATGAATCATAAATCGAATCATGACTCATGAATCAGGAATCAAATCATGAATCATGAATCATGAATTGAATCATGAATCATGAATCATGAATTATGAATTGAATGTTGAATCATGAATCATGAATCATGAATCATGAATCGAATCATGAATCATGAATCATGAATCGAATCATGAATCATGAATCATGAATTGAATCATGAATCATGAATCATGAATCATGAATCATGAATCATGAATCATAAATCGAATCATGAATCATGAATCATGAATCGAATCATGAATCATGAATCATGAATTGAATCATGAATCATGAATCATGAATTATGAATTGAATCATGAATCATGAATTGAATCATGAATCATGAATCATGCATCATGAATCATAAATCGAATCATGAATGATGAATCGAATCATGAATCATGAATTATGAATTGAATCATGAATCATGAATCATGAATTGAATCATGAATCATGAATCATGAATCGAATCATGAATCATGAATTGAATCATGAATTGAATCATGAATCATGAATTGAATCATGAATCATGAATCATGAATTGAATCATGAATCATGAATCATGAATCATGAATCATAAATCAAATCATGAATCATGAATTGAATCATGAATCATGAATCATGAATCATGAATCATGAATTGAATCATGAATCATGAATCATGAATCGAATCATGAATCATGAATTGAATCATGAATCATGAATCATGAATCATGAATTGAATCATGAATCATGAATCATGAATCGAATCATGAATCATGAATCAAGAATCATGAATCGAATCATGAATCATGAATTGAGTCATGAATCATGAATCATGAATCATGAATCATGAATCATGAATCATGAATTATGAATCATGAATCGAATCATGAATCATGAATCATAAATCATGAATCATGAATCATAAATCATGAATCATGAATCATAAATCGAATCATGAATCATGAATCAGGAATCAAATCATGAATCATGAATCGAATCATGAATCATGAATCATGAATTGAGTCATGAATCATGAATCATGAATCATGAATCATGAATCATGAATTGAATCATGAATCATGAATCATTAATTGAATCATGAATCATGAATCATGAATCATGAATTATCAATCTTAAATCGAATCATGAATCATGAATCATCATTTGAATCATGAATCATGAATCATGAATTGAATCATGAATCATGAATCATAAATCATGAATCATGAATCATAAATCATGAATCATGAATCATAAATCGAATCATGAATCATGAATCAGGAATCAAATCATGAATCATGAATCATGAATTGAATCATGAATCATGAATCATGAATTATGAATTGTATGTTGAATCATGAATCATGAATCATGAATTGAATCATGAATCATGAATTGAATCATGAATCATGAATCATGAATCATGAATTGAATCATGAATCATGAATCATGAATCGAATCATGAATCATGAATTGAATCATGAATCGAATCATGAATCATGAATTGAATCATGAATCATGAATCATGAATCATGAATTGAATCATGAATCGAATCATGAATCATGAATCAAGAGTCATGAATCGAATCATGAATCGAATCATGAATCATGAATCATGAATTGAGTCATGAATCATGAATCATGAATCATGAATCATGAATTGAATCATGAATCATGAATCATGAATTGAATCATGAATCATGAATCATGAATCATGAATTATCAATCTTAAATCGAATCATGAATCATGAATCATGAATTGAATCATGAATCATGAATTGAATCATGAATCATGAATTGAATTATGAATCATGAATCTTGAATCATGAATCATGAATTGAATCATGAATCATGAATTGAATCATGAATCATGAATCATGAATCATGAATCGAATAATGAATCATGAATTGAATCATGAATCGAATCATGAATCATGAATTGAATCATGAATCATGAATCATGAATCATGAATTGAATCATGAATCGAATCATGAATCATGAATCAAGAATCATGAATCGAATCATGAATCGAATCATGAATCATGAATCATGAATTGAGTCATGAATCATGAATCATGAATCATGAATCATGAATTGAATCATGAATCATGAATCATGAATTGAATCATGAATCATGAATCATGAATCATGAATTATCAATCTTAAATCGAATCATTAATCATGAATCATGAATTGAATCATGAATCATGAATCATGAATTGAATCATGAATCATGAATCATAAATCATGAATCATGGATCATGAATCATGAATCATGAATCATAAATCGAATCATGAATCATGAATCATGAATCAAATCATGAATCATGAATTGAATCATGAATCATGAATCATGAATTATGAATTGAATGTTGAATCATGAATCATGAATCATGAATTGAATCATGAATCATGAATTGAATCATGAATCATGAATCATGAATCATGAATCATGAATCATGAATCGAATCATGAATCATGAATCATGAATCATGAATCGAATCATGAATCATGAATCATGAATTGAATCATGAATCATGAATTGAATTATGAATCATGAATCTTGAATCATGAATCATGAATTGAATCATGAATCATGAATTGAATCATGAATCATGAATCATGAATCATGAATCATGAATCATGAATTGAATCATGAATCATGAATCATGAATCGAATCATGAATCATGAATTGAATCATGAATCGAATCATGAATCATGAATCATGAATCATGAATCATGAATTGAATCATGAATCGAATCATGAATCATGAATCAAGAATCATGAATCAAATCATGAATCATGTATCGAATCATCAATCATGAATCATGAATTGAGTCATGAATCATGAATCATGAATCATGAATCATGAATTGAATCATGAATCATGAATCATGAATTGAATCATGAATCATGAATCATGAATCATGAATTATCAATCTTAAATCGAATCATGAATCATGAATCATGAATTGAATCATGAATCATGAATCATGAATTGAATCATGAATCATGAATCATAAATCATGAATCATGAATCATGAATCATGAATCATGAATCATAAATCGAATCATGAATCATGAATCAAATCATGAATCATGAATCATGAATCGAATCATGAATCATGAATTATGAATTGAATGTTGAATCATGAATCATGAATCATGAATCGAATCATGAATCATGAATCATGAATTGAATCATGAATCATGAATCATGAATTGAATCATGAATCATGAATCATGAATCATGAATCATGAATCATGAATCATAAATCGAATCATGAATCATGAATCATGAATCGAATCATGAATCATGAATCATGAATTGAATCATGAATCATGAATCATGAATTATGAATTGAATCATGAATCATGAATCGAATCATGAATCATGAATCATGCATCATGAATCATAAATAGAATCATGAATCATGAATCGAATCATGAATCATGAATCATGAATTATGAATTGAATCATGAATCATGAATCATGAATTGAATCATGAATCATGAATTGAATCATGAATCATGAATTGAATCATGAATCATGAATTGAATCATGAATCATGAATTGAATCATGAATCATGAATCATGAATTGAATCATGAATCATGAATCGTGAATCATGAATCATAAATCAAATCATGAATCATGAATTGAATCATGAATCATGAATCATGAATTGAATCATGAATCATGAATCATGAATCGAATCATGAATCATGAATTGAATCATGAATCATGAATCATGAATCATGAATTGAATCATGAATCATGAATCATGAATCGAATCATGAATCATGAATCAAGAATCATGAATCGAATCATGAATCATGAATCATGAATTGAGTCATGAATCATGAATCATGAATCATGAATCATGAATCGTGAATTGAATCATGAATCATGAATTGAATCATGAATTATGAATCTTAAATCGAATCATGAATCATCAATCATGAATCATGAATTGAATCATGAATCATGAATCATGAATTGAATCATGAATCATGAATCATGAATCATGAATCATGAATCATAAATCGAATCATGAATCATGAATCATGAATCAAATCATGAATCATGAATCATGAATTGAATCATGAATCATGAATCATGAATTATGAATTGAATCATGAATCATGAATCATGAATTGAATCATGAATCATGAATCATGCATCATGAATCATAAATCGAATCATGAATCATGAATCATGAATTATGAATTGAATCATGAATCATGAATCATGAATTGAATCATGAATCATGAATCGAATCATGAATCATGAATCGAATCATGAATCATGAATCATGAATTGAATCATGAATCATGAATCTTGAATCATGAATCATGAATTGAATCATTAATCATGAATTGAATCATGAATCATGAATCATGAATCATGAATCATGAATCATAAATCATGAATCGAATCATGAATCATGAATCAAGAATCATGAATCGAATCATGAATCATGAATCGAATCATGAATCAAATCATGAATTGCATCATGAATCATGAATCATGAATCATGAATCGAATCATGAATCATGAATCATGAATTTAATCATGAATCATGAATTGAATCATGAATCATGAATCATGAATCATGAATCATAAATCGAATCATGAATCATGAATCATGAATCGAATCATTAATCATGAATCATGAATTGAATCATGAATCATGAATCATGAATCATGAATCATGAATCATGCATCATGAATCATAAATCGAATCATGAATCATGAATCGAATCATGAATCATGAATCATGAATTATGAATTGAATCATGAATCATGAATCATGAATTGAATCATGAATCATGAATCGAATCATGAATCATGAATCATGAATTGAATCATGAATTGAATCATGAATCATGAATCGAATCATGAATCATGAATCATGAATTGAATCATAAATCAAATCATGAATCATGAGTTGAATCAGGATTCGAATCATGAATTGAATCATGAATCATGAATTGAATTATGAATCATGAATCTTGAATCATGAATCATGAATTGAATCATGAATCATGAATTGAATCATGAATCATGAATCATGAATCATGAATCATGAATTGAATCATGAATCATGAATCATGAATCGAATCATGAATCATGAATTGAATCATGAATCGAATCATGAATCATGAATTGAATCATGAATCATGAATCATGAATTGAATCATGAATCGAATCATGAATCATGAATCAAGAATCATGAATCGAATCATGAATCATGAATCGAATCATGAATCATGAATCATGAATTGAGTCATGAATCATGAATCATGAATCATGAATCATGAATCATGAATTGAATCATGAATCATGAATCATGAATTGAATCATGAATCATGAATCATGAATCATGAATTATCAATCTTAAATCGAATCATGAATCATGAATCATGAATTGAATCATGAATCATGAATCATAAATCATGAATAATGAATCATAAATCATGAATCATGAATCATAAATCGAATCATGAATCATGAATCAGGAATCAAATCATGAATCATGAATCATAAATCGAATCATGAATCATGAATCTGGAATCAAATCATGAATCATGAATCATGAATTGAATCATGAATCATGAATCATGAATTATGAATTGAATGTTGAATCATGAATCATGAATCATGAATCATGAATCGAATCATGAATCATGAATCATGAATCGAATCATGAATCATGAATCATGAATTGAATCATGAATCATGAATCATGAATCATGAATCATGAATCATGAATCATAAATCGAATCATGAATCATGAATCATGAATCGAATCATGAATCATGAATCATGAATTGAATCATGAATCATGAATCATGAATTATGAATTGAATCATGAATCATGAATTGAATCATGAATCATGAATCATGCATCATGAATCATAAATCGAATCATGAATCATGAATCGAATCATGAATCATGAATCATGAATTATGAATTGAATCATGAATCATGAATCATGAATTGAATCATGAATCATGAATCATGAATCGAATCATGAATCATGAATTGAATCATGAATTGAATCATGAATCATGAATTGAATCATGAATCATGAATCATGAATTGAATCATGAATCATGAATCATGAATCATGAATCATGAATCATAAATCAAATCATGAATCATGAATTGAATCATGAATCATGAATCATGAATCATGAATCATGAATCATGAATTGAATCATGAATCATGAATCATGAATCGAATCATGAATCATGAATTGAATCATGAATCATGAATCATGAATTGAATCATGAATCATGAATCATGAATCGAATCATGAATCATGAATCAAGAGTCATGAATCGAATCATGAATCATGAATCATGAATTGAGTCATGAATCATGAATCATGAATCATGAATCATGAATCATGAATCATGAATTATGAATCATGAATCGAATCATGAATCATAAATCATGAATCATGAATCATAAATCATGAATCATGAATCATAAATCGAATCATGAATCATGAATCAGGAATCAAATCATGAATCATGAATCGAATCATGAATCATGAATCATGAATTGAGTCATGAATCATGAATCATGAATTGAATCATGAATCATGAATCATGAATTGAGTCATGAATCATGAATCATGAATTGAATCATGAATCATGAATCATGAATCATGAATTATCAATCTTAAATCGAATCATGAATCATGAATCATCATTTGAATCATGAATCATGAATCATGAATTGAATCATGAATCATGAATCATAAATCATGAATCATGAATCATAAATCATGAATCATGAATCATAAATCGAATCATGAATCATGAATCAGGAATCAAATCATGAATCATGAATCATGAATTGAATCATGAATCATGAATCATGAATTATGAATTGAATGTTGAATCATGAATCATGAATCATGAATCATGAATCGAATCATGAATCATGAATCATGAATCGAATCATGAATCATGAATCATGAATTGAATCATGAATCATGAATCATGAATCATGAATCATGAATCATGAATCATGAATCATGAATCATGAATCATGAATCATGAATTGAGTCATGAATCATGAATCATGAATCATGAATCATGAATCATGAATCATGAATTATGAATCATGAATCGAATCATGAATCATAAATCATGAATCATGAATCATAAATCATGAATCATGAATCATAAATCGAATCATGAATCATGAATCATGAATCATGAATTATCAATCTTAAATCGAATCATGAATCATGAATCATCATTTGAATCATGAATCATGAATCATGAATTGAATCATGAATCATGAATCATGAATTGAGTCATGAATCATGAATCATGAATTGAATCATGAATCATGAATCATGAATCATGAATTATCAATCTTAAATCGAATCATGAATCATGAATCATCATTTGAATCATGAATCATGAATTGAATCATGAATCATGAATCATAAATCATGAATCATGAATCATAAATCATGAATCATGAATCATAAATCGAATCATGAATCATGAATCAGGAATCAAATCATGAATCATGAATCATGAATTGAATCATGAATCATGAATCATGAATTATGAATTGAATGTTGAATCATGAATCATGAATCATGAATCATGAATCGAATCATGAATCATGAATCATGAATCGAATCATGAATCATGAATCATGAATTGAATCATGAATCATGAATCATGAATCATGAATCATGAATCATGAATCATGAATCATGAATCATGAATCATGAATCATGAATCATAAATCGAATCATGAATCATGAATCATGAATCGAATCATGAATCATGAATCATGAATTGAATCATGAATCATGAATCATGAATTATGAATTAAATCATGAATCATGAATTGAATCATGAATCATGAATCATGCATCATGAATCATAAATCGAATCATGAATCATGAATCGAATCATGAATCATGAATCATGAATTATGAAGTGAATCATGAATCATGAATCATGAATCGAATCATGAATCATGAATTGAATCATGAATTGAATCATGAATCATGAATTGAATCATGAATCATGAATCATGAATTGAATCATGAATCATGAATCATGAATCATGAATCATAAATCAAATCATGAATCATGAATTGAATCATGAATCATGAATCATGAATCATGAATCATGAATCATGAATTGAATCATGAATCATGAATCATGAATCGAATCATGAATCATGAATTGAATCATGAATCATGAATCATGAATCATGAATTGAATCATGAATCATGAATCATGAATCGAATCATGAATCATGAATCAAGAATCATGAATCAAATCATGAATCATGAATCATGAATTGAGTCATGAATCATGAATCATGAATCATGAATCATGAATCATGAATCATGAATTATGAATCATGAATCAAATCATGAATCATGAATCATGAATCATGAATCATGAATTATGAATCTTAAATCGAATCATGAATCATCAATCATGAATCATGAATTGAATCATGAATCATGAATCATGAATTGAATCATGAATCATGAATCATGAATCATGAATCATGAATCATGAATCATAAATCGAATCATGAATCATGAATCATGAATTATGAATTGAATCATGAATCATGAATCATGAATTGAATCATGAATCATGAATCATGCATCATGAATCATAAATCGAATCATGAATCATGAATCAAATCATGAATCATGAATCATGAATTATGAATTGAATCATGAATCATGAATCATGAATTGAATCATGAATCATGAATCGAATCATGAATCATGAATCGAATCATGAATCATGAATCATGAATTGAATCATGAATCATGAATCATAAATCAAATCATGAATCATGAGTTAAATCAGGATTTGAATCATGAATTGAATCATGAATCATGAATTGAATCATGAATCATGAATCTTGAATCATGAATCATGAATTGAATCATTAATCATGAATTGAATCATGAATCATGAATCATGAATCATGAATCATGAATCATGAATCATGAATTGAATCATGAATCATGAATCATGAATCATGAATTGAATCATGAATCATGAATCATGAATCATGAATTGAATCATGAATCATGAATCATGCATCATGAATCGAATCATGAATCATGAATCGAATCATGAATCATGAATCATGAATTGAATCATGAATCATGAATCATGAATCATGAATTGAATCATGAATCATGAATCATGCATCATGAATCGAATCATGAATCATGAATCGAATTATGAATCATGAATCATGAATTGAATCATGAATCATGAATCATAAATCATGAATCATGAATTGAATCATGAATCATGAATCATGAATTGAATCATGAATCATGAATCATGAATCATGAATCATGAATTATGAATCTTAAATCGAATCATGAATCATGAATCATGAATCATGAATTGAATCATGAATCATGAATCATGAATCATGAATCATGAATCGAATCATGAATCATGAATCATGAATCGTGAATCATGAATCATGAATTGAATCATGAATCATGAATCATGAATTGAATCATAAATCATGAATCATGAATCATGAATCATGAATCATAAATCGAATCATGAATCATGAATCATGAATCGAATCATGAATCATGAATTGAATCATGAATCATGAATCATGAATTATGAATCATAAATCGAATCATGAATCATGAATCATGAATCGAATCATGAATCATGAATTGAATCATGAATCATGAATCATGAATTATGAATCATGAATCATGAATTGAATAATGATTCATGAATCATGAATCGAATCATGAATCATGAGTCAAGAATCATGAATCGAATCATGAATCATGAATTGAATCATGAATCATGAATCATGAATTGAATCATGAATCATGAATCATGAATTGAATCATGAATCATGAATCGAATCATGAATCATGAGTCAAGAAGCATGAATCAAATCATGAATCATGAATTGAATCATGAATCATGAATCATGAATCATGAATTGAATCATGAATCATGAATCGAATCATAAATCATGAATCAAGAATCATGAATCGAATCATGAATCATGAATCGAATCATGAATCAAATCATGAATTGAATCATGAATCATGAATCATGAATCATGAATTGAATCATGAATCATGAATCATGAATTGAATCATGAATCATGAATCATGAATCATGAATCATGAATCATAAATCGAATCATTAATCATGAATCATGAATCGAATCATGAATCATGAATCATGAATCAGGAATCGAATCATGAATCATGAATCATGAATTATGAATTGAATCATGAATCATGAATCATGAATTGAATCATGAATCATGAATCATGAATCATGAATCATGCATCATGAATCATAAATCGAATCATGAATCATGAATCGAATCATGAATCATGAATTGAATCATGAATCATGAATCATGAATTGAATCATGAATCATGAATCGAATCATGAATCATGAATTGAATCATGAATCATAAATCATGAATCATAAATCGAATCATGAATCATGAGTTGAATCAGGATTCGAATCATGAATTGAATTATGAATCATGAATTGAATCATGAATCATGAATCTTGAATAATGAATCATGAATTGAATCATGAATCATGAATTGAATTATGAATCATGAATCATGAATCATGAATCATAAATCATGAATCATGAATTGAATCATGAATCGAATCATGAATCATGAATTGAATCATGAATCATGAATCATGAATCATGAATCATGAATTGAATCATGAATCATGAATCATGAATCGAATCATGAATCATGAATCAAGAATCATGAATCGAATCATGAATCATGAACCGAATCATTAATCATGAATCATGAATTGAATCATGAATCATGAATCATGAATCATGAATCATGAATTGAATCATGAATCATGAATTGAATCATGAATCATGAATCCTGAATCATGAATCATGAATTGAATCATGAATCATGAATCATGAATTATGAATCTTAAATCGAATCATGAATCATGAATCATGAATCGAATCATAAATCATGAATCGAATCATGAATCATGAATCATGAATTGAATCATGAATCATGAATCGAATCATGAATCAAATCATGAATTGAATCATGAATCATAAATCATGAATCATAAATCGAATCATAAATCATGAATCATGAATCATGAATCATGAATTGAATCATGAATCATGAATTGAATCATGAATCATGAATCATGAATCATGAATCATGAATCATGAATCATGAATCGAATCATTAATCATGAATCATGAATTGAATCATGAATCATGAATCATGAATTGAATCATGAATCATGAATTATGAATTGAATCATGAATCATGAATCATGAATTGAATCATGAATCATGAATCATGAATCATAAATCGAATCATGAATCATGAATCGAATCATGAATCATGAATCATGAATTGAATCATGAATCATGAATTGAATCATGAATCATGAATCGAATCATGAATCATGAATTGAATCATGAATCATGAATCATGAATCATAAATCGAATCATGAATCATGAATCAAATCATGAATCATGAATCATGAATTGAATCATGAATCATGAATTATGAATTGAATCATGAATCATGAATCAAATCATGAATCATGAATCATGAATTGAATCATGAATCATGAATCATGAATCATGAATCGAATCATGAATCATGAATCTTAAATCGAATCATGAATCATGAATCATGAATCGAATCATGAATCATGAATCATGAATTGAATCATGAATCATGAATCATGAATTATGAATTGAATCATGAATCATGAATTGAATCATGAATAATGAATCATGAATTATGAATTGAATCATGAATCACGAATCATGAATTGAATCATGAATCATGAATTGAATCTTGAATCATGAATCATGAATTGAATCATGAATCATGAATCGAATCATGAATCATGAATCATGAATTGAATCATGAATCATGAATCATGAATTGAATCATGAATCATGAATCGAATCATAAATCATGAATCATGAATTGAATCATGAATCATGAATCATGAATCATGAATTATAAATCAAATCATGAATCATGAGTTGAATCAGGATTCGAATCATGAATTGAATCATGAATCATGAATTGAATCATGAATCATGAATCATGAATCATAAATCATGAATTGAATCATGAATCATGAATCATGAATCGAATCATGAATCATGAATCGAATCATGAATCATGAATTGAATCATGAATCATGAATCATGAATCATGAATCATGAATCGAATGATGAATCATGAATCAAGAATCATAAATCGAATCATGAATCATGAATCGAATCATGAATCATGAATCATGAATTGAGTCATGAATCATGAATCATGAATCATGAATCATGATTTGAATCATGAATCATGAGTTAAATCAGGATTCGAATCATGAATTGAAACATGAATCATAATTTGAATCATGAATCATGAATCTTGAATAATGAATCATGAATTGAATCATGAATCATGAATTGAATTATGAATCATGAATCATGAATCATGAATCATGAATCATGAATCGAATCATGAATCATGAATCGAATCATGAATCATGAATTGAATCATGAATAATGAATCATGAATCATGAATCATGAATCATGAATTGAATCATGAATCATGAATCATGAATCGAATCATGAATCATGAATCAAGAATCATGAATCGAATCATGAATCATGAATCATGAATCATGAATCATGAATCATGAATCGAATCATGAATCATGAATCATGAATTGAATCATGAATCATGAATCGAATCATGAATCATGAATCATGAATCATGAATCATGAATCATGAATCATGAATCATGAATCGAATCATGAATCATGAATCATGAATTGAATCATGAATCATGAATCATGAATCATGAATCATGAATCATGAATCGAATCATGAATCATGAATCATGAATTGAATCATGAATCATGAATCGAATCATGAATCATGAATCATGAATCATGAATCATGAATCATGAATCATGAATCATGAATCGAATCATGAATCATGAATCATGAATTGAATCATGAATCATGAATCATGAATCATGAATTGAATCATGAATCATGAATCGAATCATGAATCATGAATCATGAATTGAATCATGAATCATGAATCGAATCATGAATCATGAATCGAATCATGAATCATGAATCATGAATTGAATCATGAATCATGAATCATGAATCATGAATCATGAATTGAATCATGAATCATGAATCGAATCATGAATCATGAATTGAATCATGAATCGAATCATGAATCATGAATCATGAATTGTATCATGAATCATGAATCGAATCATGAATCATGAATTGAATCATGAATCGAATCATGAATCATGAATCATGAATTGTATCATGAATCATGAATCGAATCATGAATCATGAATCATGAATCATGAATCATGAATTGAATCATGAATCATGAATCAAGAATCATGAATCATGAATCATGAATCATGAATTGAATCATGAATCATGAATCATGAATCATGAATCATGAATCATGAATCATGAATTGAATCATGAATCATGAATCATGAATTGAATCATGAATCATGAATCATGAATCATGAATCATGAATCTTAAATCGAATCATGAATTATGAATCATGAATCATGAATTGAATCATGAATCATGAATCATGAATCATGAATCATGAACTTTGAATCTTAAATCGAATCATGAATCATGAATCATGAATCATGAATTAAGAATCTTAAATCGAATCATGAATCATGAATCGAGTCATAAATCATGAATCGAATCATGAATCATGAATCATGAATTGAATCATGAATCATGAATCATGAATCATGAATCGAATCATGAATCATGAATCATGAATCGTGAATCATGAATCATGAATTGAATCATGAATCATGAATCATGAATTGAATCATAAATCATGAATCATGAATCATGAATCATGAATCATGAATCATAAATCGAATCATGAATCATGAATCATGAATCGAATCATGAATCATGAATCATGAATCATGAATTGAATCATGAATCATGAATCATGAATTATGAAACATGAATCATGAATTGAATAATGAATCATGAATCATGAATCGAATCATGAATCATGAGTCAAGAATCATGAATCGAATCATGAATCATGAATTGAATCATGAATCATGAATCATGAATCATGAATCGAATCATGAATCATGAGTCAAGAAGCATGAATTAAATCATGAATCATGAATTGAATCATGAATCATGAATCATGAATCATGAATCATGAATCATGAATCGAATCATGAATCATGAGTCAAGAAGCATGAATTAAATCATGAATCATGAATTGAATCATGAATCATGAATCATGAATCATGAATTGAATCATGAATCATGAATCATGAATTGAATCATGAATCATGAATTATGAATCATGAATCATAAATCGAATCATTAATCATGAATCATGAATCGAATCATGAATCATGAATCATGAATCATGAATTATGAATTGAATCATGAATCATGAATCATGAATTGAATCATGAATCATGAATCAAATCATGAATCATGAATTGAATCATGAATCATGAATCATGAATCATGAATTGAATCATGAATCATGAATCGAATCATGAATCATGAGTCAAGAAGCATGAATCAAATCATGAATCATGAATCAAATCATGAATCAAATCATGAATTGAATCATAAATCATGAATCATGAATCATAAATCGAATCATGAATCATGAATCATGAATCATGAATCATGAATCATGAATTGAATCATGAATCATGAATTGAATCATGAATCATGAGTCAAGAATCATGAATCGAATCATGAATCATGAATTGAATCATGAATCATGAATCATGCATCAAGAATTGAATCATGAATCATGAATCGAATCATGAATCATGAGTCAAGAAGCATGAATGAAATCATGAATCATGAATCAAATCATGAATCAAATCATGAATTGAATCATGAATCATGAATCATGAATCATAAATCGAATCATGAATCATGAATCATGAATCATGAATTGAATCATGAATCATGAATCATGAATTGAATCATGAATCATGAATCATGAATCATGAATCATAAATCGAATCATTAATCATGAATCATGAATTGAATCATGAATCATGAATCATGAATCGTGAATTATGAATTGAATCATGAATCATGAATCATGAATTGAATCATGAATCATGAATCGAATCATGAATCATGAATTGAATCATGAATCATGAATCGAATCATGAATCATGAGTCAAGAAGCATGAATCAAATCATGAATCATGAATTGAATCATGAATCATGAATCATGAATCATGAATTGAATCATGAATCATGAATCATGAATCGAATCATAAATCATGAATCAAGAATCATGAATCATGAATCATGAATTGAATCATGAATCATGAATCATGAATTGAATCATGAATCATGAATCTTGAATCATAAATCGAATCATTAATCATGAATCATGAATCGAATCATGAATCATGAATCATGAATCATGAATTATGAATTGAATCATGAATCATGAATCATCAATTGAATCATGAATCATGAATCGAATCATGAATCATGAATTGAATCATGAATCATGAATCATGAATCATGAATTGAATCATGAATCATGAATCGAATCATGAATCATGAGTCAAGAAGCATGAATCAAATCATGAATCATGAATCAAATCATGAATTGAATCATGAACCATGAATCATGAATCATAAATCGAATCATGAATCATGAATCATGAATCATGAATCATGAATCATGAATTGAATCATGAATCATGAATCGAATCATGAATCATGAATTGAATCATGAATCATGAATCGAATCATGAATCATGAATTGAATCATGAATCATGAATTGAATCATGAATCATAAATCGAATAATGAATCATGAGTTGAATCAGGATTCGAATCATGAATTGAATTATGAATCATGAATTGAATCATGAATCATGAATCTTGAATAATGAATCTTGAATTGAATCATGAATCATGAATTGAATTATGAATCATGAATTGAATCATGAATCATGAATCATGAATCAAGAATCATGAATCGAATCATGAATCATGAATCGAATCATGAATCATGAATCATGAATTGAATCATGAATCATGAATCATGAATCATGAATCATGAATTGAATCATGAATCATGAATCATGAATCGATTCATGAATCATGAATCATGAATTGAATCATGAATCATGAATCATAAATCATGAATCATGAATTGAATCATGAATCATGAATCATGAATTGAATCATGAATCATGAATCCTGAATCATGAATCATGAATTGAATCATGAATCATGAATCATGAATTATGAATCTTAAATCGAATCATGAATCATGAATCATGAATCGAATCATAAATCATAAATCGAATCATGAATCATGAATCATGAATCGAATCATGAATCAAATCATGAATTCAATCATGAATCATGAATCCTGAATCATAAATCGAATCATGAATCATGAATCATGAATCATGAATCATGAATTGAATCATGAATCATGAATTGAATCATGAATCATGAATCATGAATCATGAATTGAATCATGAATCATGAATTGAATCATGAATCATGAATCATGAATCCTGAATCATGAATCATGAATTGAATCATGAATCATGAATCATGAATCGAATCATGAATCATGAATTGAATCATGAATCATGAATCATGAATCTAATCATGAATCAAGAATCATGAATCGAATCATGAATCATGAATCGAATCATGAATCATGAATCATGAATTGAGTCATGAATCATGAATCATGAATCATGAATCATGAATTGAATCATGAATCATGAATTGAATCATGAATCATGAATCATGAATCATGAATCATAAATTGAATCATGAATCATGAATCATGAATCAAATCATGAATCATGAATCATGAATTGAATCATGAATCATGAATCATGAATTATGAATTGAATCATGAATCATGAATCATGAATTGAATCATGAATCATGAATCATGCATCATGAATCATAAATCGAATCATGAATCATGAATCGAATCATGAATCATGAATTATGAATTGAATCATGAATCATGAATCATGAATTGAATCATGAATCATGAATCGAATCATGAATCATGAATCATGAATTGAATCATGAATCATGAATCATGAATCATAAATCAAATCATGAATCATGAGTTAAATCAGGATTCGAATCATGAATTGAATCATGAATCATGAATCATGAATTATGAATTGAATCATGAATCATGAATCATGAATCATGAATTGAATCATGAATCATGAATCATGCATCATGAATCATAAATCGAATCATGAATCATGAATCGAATCATGAATCATGAATCATGAATTATGAATTGAATCATGAATCATGAATCATGAATTGAATCATGAATCATAAATCGAATCATTAATCATGAATCATGAATCGAATCATGAATCATGAATCATGAATCATGAATCATGAATTGAATCATGAATCATGAATCGAATCATGAATCATGAATTGAATCATGAATCGAATCATGAATCATGAATCATGAATCATGAATCATGAATTGAATCATGAATCATGAATCAAGAATCATGAATCGAATCATGAATCATTAATCGAATCATGAATCATGAATCATGAATTGAATCATGAATCATGAATCATAAATCATGAAACATGAATCATGAATTGAATCATGAATCATGAATTGAATCATGAATCATGAATCATGAATTGAATCATGAATCATGATACATGAATCATGAATCATGAATCATGAATTATGAATCTTAAATCGAATCATGAATTATGAATCATGAATCATGAATTGAATCATGAATCATGAATCATGAATCATGAATCATGAATTATGAATCTTAAATCGAATCATGAATCCATGAATCATGAATCATGAATTAAGAATCTTAAATCGAATCATGAATCATGAATCGAGTCATAAATCATGAATCGAATCATGAATCATGAATCATGAATTGAATCATGAATCATGAATCATGAATCGAATCATGAATCATGAATCATGAATCGTGAATCATGAATCATGAATTAAATCATGAATCATGAATCATGAATTGAATCATAAATCATGAATCATGAATCATGAATCATGAATCATGAATCATAAATCGAATCATGAATCATGAATCATGAATCGAATCATGAATCATGAATCATGAATCATGAATTGAATCATGAATCATGAATCATGAATTATGAATCATGAATCATGAATTGAATAATGAATCATGAATCATGAATCGAATCATGAATCATGAGTCAAGAATCATGAATCGAATCATGAATCATGAATTGAATCATGAATCATGAATCATGAATTGAATCATGAATCATGAATCGAATCATGAATCATGAGTCAAGAAGCATGAATCAAATCATGAATCATGAATTGAATCATGAATCATGAATCATGAATCATGAATCATGAATTGAATCATGAATCATGAATCATGAATCGAATCATGAATCATGAATCGAATCATGAATCAAATCATGAATTGAATCATGAATCATGAATCATGAATCATAAATCGAATCATGAATCATGAATCATGAATCATGAATCATGAATCATGAATCATGAATCATGAATCATGAATCATAAATCGAATCATGAATCATGAATCATGAATTATAAATCGAATCATTAATCATGAATCATGAATCGAATCATGAATCATGAATCATGAATCATGAATTATGAATTGAATCATGAATCATGAATCATGAATTGAATCATGAATCATGAATCGAATCATGAATCATGAATTGAATCATGAATCATGAATTGAATCATGAATCATAAATCGAATAATGAATCAAGAGTTTTATCAGGATTCGAATCATGAATTGAATTATGAATCATGAATTGAATCATGAATCATGAATCATGAATCATGAATCATGAATTGAATCATGAATCATGAATCATGAATCGAATCATGAATCATGAATCGAATCATGAATCATGAATCATGAATTGAATCATGAATCATGAATCATGAATCATGAATCATGAATTGAATCATGAATCATGAATCATGAATTGAATCATGAATCATGAATCCTGAATCATGAATCATGAATTGAATCATGAATCATGAATCATGAATCATGAATTATGAATCTTAAATCGAATCATGAATCATGAATCGAATCATAAATCATGAATCGAATCATGAATCATGAATCATGAATTGAATCATGAATCATGAATCGAATCATGAATCAAATCATGAATTCAATCATGAATCATGAATCATGAATCATAAATCGAATCATTAAACATGAATCATGAATCATGAATCATGAATTGAATCATGAATCATGAATTGAATCATGAATCATGAATCATGAATCATGAATTGAATCATGAATCATGAATTGAATCATGAATCATGAATCATGAATCATGAATTGAATCATGAATCATGAATTGAATCATGAATCATGAATCATGAATCATGAATCATGAATCATGAATCATGAATTGAATCATGAATCATGAATCATGAATCGAATCATGAATCATGAATTGAATCATGAGTCATGAATCATGAATCATGAATCATGAATCGAATCATGAATCATGAATCAAGAATCATGAATCGAATCAAGAATCATGAATCGAATCATGAATCATGAATCATGAATCGAATCATGAATCATGAATCAAGAATCATGAATCGAATCATGAATCATGAATCGAATCATGAATCATGAATCATGAATTGAGTCATGAATCATGAATCATGAATCATGATTGAATCATGAATCATGAATCATGAATTGAATCATGAATCATGAATCATGAATCATGAATCATGAATTATGAATCTTAAATCGAATCATGAATCATGAATCATGAATCATGAATTATGAATCATGAATCATGAATTGGAATCATGAATCATGAATCATGAATTGAATCATGAATCATGAATCATGAATCATGAATCATGAATCATAAATCGAATCATGAATCATGAATCATGAATCAAATCATGAATCATGAATCATGAATTGAATCATGAATCATGAATCATGAATTATGAATTGAATCATGAATCATGAATCATGAATTGAATCATGAATCATGAATCATGCATCATGAATCATAAATCGAATCATGAATCATGAATCGAATCATGAATCATGAATCATGAATTATGAATTGAATCATGAATCATGAATCATGAATTGAATCATGAATCATGAATCGAATCATGAATCATGAATCATGAATTGAATCATGAATCATGAATCATGAATCATAAATCAAATCATGAATCATGAGTTAAATCAGGATTCGAATCATGAATTGAAACATGAATCATGAATTGAATCATGAATCATGAATCTTGAATCATGAATCATGAATTGAATCATGAATCATGAATTGAATCATGAATCATGAATTGAATCATGAATCATGAATCATGAATTAAATCATGAATCATGAATCATGAATCGAATCATGAATCATGAATCATGAATCAAGAATCATGAAATCGAATCATGAATCATGAATCGAATCATGAATCATGATCATGATTGAATCATGAATCATGAATCATGAATCATGAATCATGAATTGAATCATGAATCATGAATCATGAATTGAATCATGAATCATGAATCATGAATCATGAATCATGAATCTTAAATTGAATCATGAATCATGAATCATGAATTATGAATCTTAAATCGAATCATGAATCATAAATCATGAATCGAATCATAAATCATGAATCGAATCATGAATCATGAATCATGAATTGAATCATGAATCATGAATCATTAATCAAGAATCATGAATCGAATCATGAATCATGAATCATGAATCGTGAATCATGAATCATGAATTGAATCATGAATCATGAATCATGAATTGAATCATAAATCATGAATCATGAATCATGAATCATAAATCGAATCATGAATCATGAATCATGAATCGAATCATGAATCATGAATTGAATCATGAATCATGAATTATGAATTTAATCATGAATCATGAATCATGAATTGAATAATGAATCATGAATCATGAATCGAATCATGAGTCAAGAATCATGAATCGAATCATGAATCATGAATTGAATCATGAATCATGAATCATGAATCATGAATTGAATCATGAATCATGAATCAAATCATGAATCATGAATTGAATCATGAATCATGAATCATGAATTGAATCATGAATCATGAATCAGGAATCGAATCATAAATCATGAATCAAGAATCATGAATCGAATCATGAATCATGAATTGAATCATGAATCAAATCATGAATTGAATCATGAATCATGAATCATGAATCATAAATCGAATCATGAATCATGAATCATGAATCATGAATCATGAATCATTAATTGAATCATGAATCATGAATCATGAATCATGAAATATGAATCATAAATCAAATCATTAATCATGAATCATGAATCGAATCATGAATCATGAATTATGAATTGAATCATGAATCATGAATCATGAATTATGAATCATGAATTATGAATTGAATCATGAATCATGAATCATGAATTGAATCATGAATCATGAATCATAAATCATGCATCATGAATCATAAATCGAATCATGAATCATGAATCGAATCATGAATCATGAATCATGAATCATGAATTAAATCATGAATCATGAATCATGAATTGAATCATGAATCATGAATAGAATCATGAATCATCAATTGAATCATGAATCATGAATCATGAATCATGAATCATAAATCGAATCATGAATCATTAGTTGAATCAGGATTCGAATCATGAATTGAATTATGAATCATGAATCATGAATCATGAATTGAATCATGAATCATGAATCATGAATTGAATCATGAATCATGAATCGAATCATGAATCATGAATTGAATCATGAATCATGAATCATGAATCATGAATCATAAATCGAATCATGAATCATGAGTTGAATCAGGATTCGAATCATGAATTGAATCAGGATTA
>NW_027446850.1:0-43161 GCF_038048845.1 Mixophyes fleayi | reverse complement strand
CTAGACTGGACAATGGTAAGCAGAGCCAGTACTTATATCAACAATGGCCTTATCTGTGTGAAGTTTGTATGTTCTCCCTGTGTTTGCGTGGGTTTCCTCCGGGTGCTGTGGTTTCCTCCCACACTCCAAAAAACATACTGTTAGGTTAATTGGCTGCTATCAAAATTGATCCTAGTCTCTCCCTCTCTGTCTGTGTGTGAGTGTGTGTCTATATTAGGGAATTTAGACTGTAAGCTCCAATAGGGTAGGGACTGATGTGAATGGGTTCTCTGTACAGCGCTGCGCTATTAGTGACACTATATAAATAAATGATAATGAGGATGATGATGATATGTGTTTACTATGCCTATACACATAGCCAGCTTCCACACTTGATTGGCAGATTAATGCATCATTATTGCTAAGTTTGATAACAGTTGTCTAATACAGTGACACTGGTAGAGAAAACCACTATAGACATTCACATAAGCAGCTCTCATCATCATCATTTATGGCATAAGACTTCTTTAATTATACTAAGTTTTTGAGCAGGTCTGCATTATACTTAATTATATAAGGGAGATGTACTTTTAGTAAAAAGTAGCTCTCCAATTTCAAAAGTACATCAACGTAGTATTAATACTTAGATTTAAAGGTGTTCTGGGATCAATGAAATACATTCCCAGCAGCCATCACCCTTTGCCTCTATCTTATTGCATATTTTGTCCTAATGTGCTTTCATATTTACATGTCACCATGTTTCCATTGGCTAGTACCTTAAAGTCAGATGTCTGTCAAGCAAACTGACCAGTGACAGAATTGCTTTGTGAGGTTTACATCTTTATGACATCAAATGCTTCACATGAAAAATGCAGTTCATTGTCAAAAATCAGCTATATTAGGAGAGTGAGAATTGTGTTTTAGCATCAATTACACACTAAATATGCTGTCATTGTGTATTTTTAATGGATGTCTTTCAGTTTTAAAGATAGACAGACCGATAGATAGATAGATAGATAGATAGATAGATAGATAGATAGATAGATAGACAGACAGACAGACTGATTTCAACTGGAAGCAGTGCTTACATATTGCTTAATTTTTGGTGGTTATTAAATAGTATGGGTAGGCAAGAAAAGTGCATATATCTTTTATTAGCATAAACTTACCCAAATGCGCTCTTGCATATTTAAGGCATTCAAAGTAATAATATTTCACAGCATTAATACAGTTATGTACTAGACTGGACAATGGTAAGCAGAGCCAGTACTTATATCAACAATGGCCTTATCTGTGTGAAGTTTGTATGTTCTCCCTGTGTTTGCGTGGGTTTCCTCCGGGTGCTGTGGTTTCCTCCCACACTCCAAAAAACATACTGTTAGGTTAATTGGCTGCTATCAAAATTGATCCTAGTCTCTCCCTCTCTGTCTGTGTGTGAGTGTGTGTCTATATTAGGGAATTTAGACTGTAAGCTCCAATAGGGTAGGGACTGATGTGAATGGGTTCTCTGTACAGCGCTGCGCTATTAGTGACACTATATAAATAAATGATAATGAGGATGATGATGATATGTGTTTACTATGCCTATACACATAGCCAGCTTCCACACTTGATTGGCAGATTAATGCATCATTATTGCTAAGTTTGATAACAGTTGTCTAATACAGTGACACTGGTAGAGAAAACCACTATAGACATTCACATAAGCAGCTCTCATCATCATCATTTATGGCATAAGACTTCTTTAATTATACTAAGTTTTTGAGCAGGTCTGCATTATACTTAATTATATAAGGGAGATGTACTTTTAGTAAAAAGTAGCTCTCCAATTTCAAAAGTACATCAACGTAGTATTAATACTTAGATTTAAAGGTGTTCTGGGATCAATGAAATACATTCCCAGCAGCCATCACCCTTTGCCTCTATCTTATTGCATATTTTGTCCTAATGTGCTTTCATATTTACATGTCACCATGTTTCCATTGGCTAGTACCTTAAAGTCAGATGTCTGTCAAGCAAACTGACCAGTGACAGAATTGCTTTGTGAGGTTTACATCTTTATGACATCAAATGCTTCACATGAAAAATGCAGTTCATTGTCAAAAATCAGCTATATTAGGAGAGTGAGAATTGTGTTTTAGCATCAATTACACACTAAATATGCTGTCATTGTGTATTTTTAATGGATGTCTTTCAGTTTTAAAGATAGACAGACCGATAGATAGATAGATAGATAGATAGATAGATAGATAGACAGACAGACAGACTGATTTCAACTGGAAGCAGTGCTTACATATTGCTTAATTTTTGGTGGTTATTAAATAGTATGGGTAGGCAAGAAAAGTGCATATATCTTTTATTAGCATAAACTTACCCAAATGCGCTCTTGCATATTTAAGGCATTCAAAGTAATAATATTTCACAGCATTAATACAGTTATGTACTAGACTGGACAATGGTAAGCAGAGCCAGTACTTATATCAACAATGGCCTTATCTGTGTGAAGTTTGTATGTTCTCCCTGTATTTGCGTGGGTTTCCTCCGGGTGCTGTGGTTTCCTCCCACACTCCAAAAAACATACTGTTAGGTTAATTGGCTGCTATCAAAATTGATCCTAGTCTCTCCCTCTCTGTCTGTGTGTGAGTGTGTGTCTATATTAGGGAATTTAGACTGTAAGCTCCAATAGGGTAGGGACTGATGTGAATGGGTTCTCTGTACAGCGCTGCGCTATTAGTGACACTATATAAATAAATGATAATGAGGATGATGATGATATGTGTTTACTATGCCTATACACATAGCCAGCTTCCACACTTGATTGGCAGATTAATGCATCATTATTGCTAAGTTTGATAACAGTTGTCTAATACAGTGACACTGGTAGAGAAAACCACTATAGACATTCACATAAGCAGCTCTCATCATCATCATTTATGGCATAAGACTTCTTTAATTATACTAAGTTTTTGAGCAGGTCTGCATTATACTTAATTATATAAGGGAGATGTACTTTTAGTAAAAAGTAGCTCTCCAATTTCAAAAGTACATCAACGTAGTATTAATACTTAGATTTAAAGGTGTTCTGGGATCAATGAAATACATTCCCAGCAGCCATCACCCTTTGCCTCTATCTTATTGCATATTTTGTCCTAATGTGCTTTCATATTTACATGTCACCATGTTTCCATTGGCTAGTACCTTAAAGTCAGATGTCTGTCAAGCAAACTGACCAGTGACAGAATTGCTTTGTGAGGTTTACATCTTTATGACATCAAATGCTTCACATGAAAATGCAGTTCATTGTCAAAAATCAGCTATATTAGGAGAGTGAGAATTGTGTTTTAGCATCAATTACACACTAAATATGCTGTCATTGTGTATTTTTAATGGATGTCTTTCAGTTTTAAAGATAGACAGACCGATAGATAGATAGATAGATAGATAGATAGATAGATAGATAGATAGATAGATAGATAGACAGACAGACAGACTGATTTCAACTGGAAGCAGTGCTTACATATTGCTTAATTTTTGGTGGTTATTAAATAGTATGGGTAGGCAAGAAAAGTGCATATATCTTTTATTAGCATAAACTTACCCAAATGCGCTCTTGCATATTTAAGGCATTCAAAGTAATAATATTTCACAGCATTAATACAGTTATGTACTAGACTGGACAATGGTAAGCAGAGCCAGTACTTATATCAACAATGGCCTTATCTGTGTGAAGTTTGTATGTTCTCCCTGTGTTTGCGTGGGTTTCCTCCGGGTGCTGTGGTTTCCTCCCACACTCCAAAAAACATACTGTTAGGTTAATTGGCTGCTATCAAAATTGATCCTAGTCTCTCCCTCTCTGTCTGTGTGTGAGTGTGTGTCTATATTAGGGAATTTAGACTGTAAGCTCCAATAGGGTAGGGACTGATGTGAATGGGTTCTCTGTACAGCGCTGCGCTATTAGTGACACTATATAAATAAATGATAATGAGGATGATGATGATATGTGTTTACTATGCCTATACACATAGCCAGCTTCCACACTTGATTGGCAGATTAATGCATCATTATTGCTAAGTTTGATAACAGTTGTCTAATACAGTGACACTGGTAGAGAAAACCACTATAGACATTCACATAAGCAGCTCTCATCATCATCATTTATGGCATAAGACTTCTTTAATTATACTAAGTTTTTGAGCAGGTCTGCATTATACTTAATTATATAAGGGAGATGTACTTTTAGTAAAAAGTAGCTCTCCAATTTCAAAAGTACATCAACGTAGTATTAATACTTAGATTTAAAGGTGTTCTGGGATCAATGAAATACATTCCCAGCAGCCATCACCCTTTGCCTCTATCTTATTGCATATTTTGTCCTAATGTGCTTTCATATTTACATGTCACCATGTTTCCATTGGCTAGTACCTTAAAGTCAGATGTCTGTCAAGCAAACTGACCAGTGACAGAATTGCTTTGTGAGGTTTACATCTTTATGACATCAAATGCTTCACATGAAAAATGCAGTTCATTGTCAAAAATCAGCTATATTAGGAGAGTGAGAATTGTGTTTTAGCATCAATTACACACTAAATATGCTGTCATTGTGTATTTTTAATGGATGTCTTTCAGTTTTAAAGATAGACAGACCGATAGATAGATAGATAGATAGATAGATAGATAGATAGATAGATAGATAGATAGATAGACAGACAGACAGACTGATTTCAACTGGAAGCAGTGCTTACATATTGCTTAATTTTTGGTGGTTATTAAATAGTATGGGTAGGCAAGAAAAGTGCATATATCTTTTATTAGCATAAACTTACCCAAATGCGCTCTTGCATATTTAAGGCATTCAAAGTAATAATATTTCACAGCATTAATACAGTTATGTACTAGACTGGACAATGGTAAGCAGAGCCAGTACTTATATCAACAATGGCCTTATCTGTGTGAAGTTTGTATGTTCTCCCTGTATTTGCGTGGGTTTCCTCCGGGTGCTGTGGTTTCCTCCCACACTCCAAAAAACATACTGTTAGGTTAATTGGCTGCTATCAAAATTGATCCTAGTCTCTCCCTCTCTGTCTGTGTGTGAGTGTGTGTCTATATTAGGGAATTTAGACTGTAAGCTCCAATAGGGTAGGGACTGATGTGAATGGGTTCTCTGTACAGCGCTGCGCTATTAGTGACACTATATAAATAAATGATAATGAGGATGATGATGATATGTGTTTACTATGCCTATACACATAGCCAGCTTCCACACTTGATTGGCAGATTAATGCATCATTATTGCTAAGTTTGATAACAGTTGTCTAATACAGTGACACTGGTAGAGAAAACCACTATAGACATTCACATAAGCAGCTCTCATCATCATCATTTATGGCATAAGACTTCTTTAATTATACTAAGTTTTTGAGCAGGTCTGCATTATACTTAATTATATAAGGGAGATGTACTTTTAGTAAAAAGTAGCTCTCCAATTTCAAAAGTACATCAACGTAGTATTAATACTTAGATTTAAAGGTGTTCTGGGATCAATGAAATACATTCCCAGCAGCCATCACCCTTTGCCTCTATCTTATTGCATATTTTGTCCTAATGTGCTTTCATATTTACATGTCACCATGTTTCCATTGGCTAGTACCTTAAAGTCAGATGTCTGTCAAGCAAACTGACCAGTGACAGAATTGCTTTGTGAGGTTTACATCTTTATGACATCAAATGCTTCACATGAAAAATGCAGTTCATTGTCAAAAATCAGCTATATTAGGAGAGTGAGAATTGTGTTTTAGCATCAATTACACACTAAATATGCTGTCATTGTGTATTTTTAATGGATGTCTTTCAGTTTTAAAGATAGACAGACCGATAGATAGATAGATAGATAGATAGATAGATAGATAGATAGATAGATAGATAGATAGATAGATAGACAGACAGACAGACAGACTGATTTCAACTGGAAGCAGTGCTTACATATTGCTTAATTTTTGGTGGTTATTAAATAGTATGGGTAGGCAAGAAAAGTGCATATATCTTTTATTAGCATAAACTTACCCAAATGCGCTCTTGCATATTTAAGGCATTCAAAGTAATAATATTTCACAGCATTAATACAGTTATGTACTAGACTGGACAATGGTAAGCAGAGCCAGTACTTATATCAACAATGGCCTTATCTGTGTGAAGTTTGTATGTTCTCCCTGTGTTTGCGTGGGTTTCCTCCGGGTGCTGTGGTTTCCTCCCACACTCCAAAAAACATACTGTTAGGTTAATTGGCTGCTATCAAAATTGATCCTAGTCTCTCCCTCTCTGTCTGTGTGTGAGTGTGTGTCTATATTAGGGAATTTAGACTGTAAGCTCCAATAGGGTAGGGACTGATGTGAATGGGTTCTCTGTACAGCGCTGCGCTATTAGTGACACTATATAAATAAATGATAATGAGGATGATGATGATATGTGTTTACTATGCCTATACACATAGCCAGCTTCCACACTTGATTGGCAGATTAATGCATCATTATTGCTAAGTTTGATAACAGTTGTCTAATACAGTGACACTGGTAGAGAAAACCACTATAGACATTCACATAAGCAGCTCTCATCATCATCATTTATGGCATAAGACTTCTTTAATTATACTAAGTTTTTGAGCAGGTCTGCATTATACTTAATTATATAAGGGAGATGTACTTTTAGTAAAAAGTAGCTCTCCAATTTCAAAAGTACATCAACGTAGTATTAATACTTAGATTTAAAGGTGTTCTGGGATCAATGAAATACATTCCCAGCAGCCATCACCCTTTGCCTCTATCTTATTGCATATTTTGTCCTAATGTGCTTTCATATTTACATGTCACCATGTTTCCATTGGCTAGTACCTTAAAGTCAGATGTCTGTCAAGCAAACTGACCAGTGACAGAATTGCTTTGTGAGGTTTACATCTTTATGACATCAAATGCTTCACATGAAAAATGCAGTTCATTGTCAAAAATCAGCTATATTAGGAGAGTGAGAATTGTGTTTTAGCATCAATTACACACTAAATATGCTGTCATTGTGTATTTTTAATGGATGTCTTTCAGTTTTAAAGATAGACAGACCGATAGATAGATAGATAGATAGATAGATAGATAGATAGATAGATAGATAGATAGATAGATAGATAGACAGACAGACAGACTGATTTCAACTGGAAGCAGTGCTTACATATTGCTTAATTTTTGGTGGTTATTAAATAGTATGGGTAGGCAAGAAAAGTGCATATATCTTTTATTAGCATAAACTTACCCAAATGCGCTCTTGCATATTTAAGGCATTCAAAGTAATAATATTTCACAGCATTAATACAGTTATGTACTAGACTGGACAATGGTAAGCAGAGCCAGTACTTATATCAACAATGGCCTTATCTGTGTGAAGTTTGTATGTTCTCCCTGTGTTTGCGTGGGTTTCCTCCGGGTGCTGTGGTTTCCTCCCACACTCCAAAAAACATACTGTTAGGTTAATTGGCTGCTATCAAAATTGATCCTAGTCTCTCCCTCTCTGTCTGTGTGTGAGTGTGTGTCTATATTAGGGAATTTAGACTGTAAGCTCCAATAGGGTAGGGACTGATGTGAATGGGTTCTCTGTACAGCGCTGCGCTATTAGTGACACTATATAAATAAATGATAATGAGGATGATGATGATATGTGTTTACTATGCCTATACACATAGCCAGCTTCCACACTTGATTGGCAGATTAATGCATCATTATTGCTAAGTTTGATAACAGTTGTCTAATACAGTGACACTGGTAGAGAAAACCACTATAGACATTCACATAAGCAGCTCTCATCATCATCATTTATGGCATAAGACTTCTTTAATTATACTAAGTTTTTGAGCAGGTCTGCATTATACTTAATTATATAAGGGAGATGTACTTTTAGTAAAAAGTAGCTCTCCAATTTCAAAAGTACATCAACGTAGTATTAATACTTAGATTTAAAGGTGTTCTGGGATCAATGAAATACATTCCCAGCAGCCATCACCCTTTGCCTCTATCTTATTGCATATTTTGTCCTAATGTGCTTTCATATTTACATGTCACCATGTTTCCATTGGCTAGTACCTTAAAGTCAGATGTCTGTCAAGCAAACTGACCAGTGACAGAATTGCTTTGTGAGGTTTACATCTTTATGACATCAAATGCTTCACATGAAAAATGCAGTTCATTGTCAAAAATCAGCTATATTAGGAGAGTGAGAATTGTGTTTTAGCATCAATTACACACTAAATATGCTGTCATTGTGTATTTTTAATGGATGTCTTTCAGTTTTAAAGATAGACAGACCGATAGATAGATAGATAGATAGATAGATAGATAGATAGATAGATAGATAGATAGATAGATAGATAGATAGATAGACAGACAGACAGACAGACTGATTTCAACTGGAAGCAGTGCTTACATATTGCTTAATTTTTGGTGGTTATTAAATAGTATGGGTAGGCAAGAAAAGTGCATATATCTTTTATTAGCATAAACTTACCCAAATGCGCTCTTGCATATTTAAGGCATTCAAAGTAATAATATTTCACAGCATTAATACAGTTATGTACTAGACTGGACAATGGTAAGCAGAGCCAGTACTTATATCAACAATGGCCTTATCTGTGTGAAGTTTGTATGTTCTCCCTGTGTTTGCGTGGGTTTCCTCCGGGTGCTGTGGTTTCCTCCCACACTCCAAAAAACATACTGTTAGGTTAATTGGCTGCTATCAAAATTGATCCTAGTCTCTCCCTCTCTGTCTGTGTGTGAGTGTGTGTCTATATTAGGGAATTTAGACTGTAAGCTCCAATAGGGTAGGGACTGATGTGAATGGGTTCTCTGTACAGCGCTGCGCTATTAGTGACACTATATAAATAAATGATAATGAGGATGATGATGATATGTGTTTACTATGCCTATACACATAGCCAGCTTCCACACTTGATTGGCAGATTAATGCATCATTATTGCTAAGTTTGATAACAGTTGTCTAATACAGTGACACTGGTAGAGAAAACCACTATAGACATTCACATAAGCAGCTCTCATCATCATCATTTATGGCATAAGACTTCTTTAATTATACTAAGTTTTTGAGCAGGTCTGCATTATACTTAATTATATAAGGGAGATGTACTTTTAGTAAAAAGTAGCTCTCCAATTTCAAAAGTACATCAACGTAGTATTAATACTTAGATTTAAAGGTGTTCTGGGATCAATGAAATACATTCCCAGCAGCCATCACCCTTTGCCTCTATCTTATTGCATATTTTGTCCTAATGTGCTTTCATATTTACATGTCACCATGTTTCCATTGGCTAGTACCTTAAAGTCAGATGTCTGTCAAGCAAACTGACCAGTGACAGAATTGCTTTGTGAGGTTTACATCTTTATGACATCAAATGCTTCACATGAAAAATGCAGTTCATTGTCAAAAATCAGCTATATTAGGAGAGTGAGAATTGTGTTTTAGCATCAATTACACACTAAATATGCTGTCATTGTGTATTTTTAATGGATGTCTTTCAGTTTTAAAGATAGACAGACCGATAGATAGATAGATAGATAGATAGATAGATAGATAGATAGATAGATAGATAGATAGATAGATAGATAGACAGACAGACAGACAGACTGATTTCAACTGGAAGCAGTGCTTACATATTGCTTAATTTTTGGTGGTTATTAAATAGTATGGGTAGGCAAGAAAAGTGCATATATCTTTTATTAGCATAAACTTACCCAAATGCGCTCTTGCATATTTAAGGCATTCAAAGTAATAATATTTCACAGCATTAATACAGTTATGTACTAGACTGGACAATGGTAAGCAGAGCCAGTACTTATATCAACAATGGCCTTATCTGTGTGAAGTTTGTATGTTCTCCCTGTGTTTGCGTGGGTTTCCTCCGGGTGCTGTGGTTTCCTCCCACACTCCAAAAAACATACTGTTAGGTTAATTGGCTGCTATCAAAATTGATCCTAGTCTCTCCCTCTCTGTCTGTGTGTGAGTGTGTGTCTATATTAGGGAATTTAGACTGTAAGCTCCAATAGGGTAGGGACTGATGTGAATGGGTTCTCTGTACAGCGCTGCGCTATTAGTGACACTATATAAATAAATGATAATGAGGATGATGATGATATGTGTTTACTATGCCTATACACATAGCCAGCTTCCACACTTGATTGGCAGATTAATGCATCATTATTGCTAAGTTTGATAACAGTTGTCTAATACAGTGACACTGGTAGAGAAAACCACTATAGACATTCACATAAGCAGCTCTCATCATCATCATTTATGGCATAAGACTTCTTTAATTATACTAAGTTTTTGAGCAGGTCTGCATTATACTTAATTATATAAGGGAGATGTACTTTTAGTAAAAAGTAGCTCTCCAATTTCAAAAGTACATCAACGTAGTATTAATACTTAGATTTAAAGGTGTTCTGGGATCAATGAAATACATTCCCAGCAGCCATCACCCTTTGCCTCTATCTTATTGCATATTTTGTCCTAATGTGCTTTCATATTTACATGTCACCATGTTTCCATTGGCTAGTACCTTAAAGTCAGATGTCTGTCAAGCAAACTGACCAGTGACAGAATTGCTTTGTGAGGTTTACATCTTTATGACATCAAATGCTTCACATGAAAAATGCAGTTCATTGTCAAAAATCAGCTATATTAGGAGAGTGAGAATTGTGTTTTAGCATCAATTACACACTAAATATGCTGTCATTGTGTATTTTTAATGGATGTCTTTCAGTTTTAAAGATAGACAGACCGATAGATAGATAGATAGATAGATAGATAGATAGATAGATAGATAGATAGACAGACAGACAGACAGACTGATTTCAACTGGAAGCAGTGCTTACATATTGCTTAATTTTTGGTGGTTATTAAATAGTATGGGTAGGCAAGAAAAGTGCATATATCTTTTATTAGCATAAACTTACCCAAATGCGCTCTTGCATATTTAAGGCATTCAAAGTAATAATATTTCACAGCATTAATACAGTTATGTACTAGACTGGACAATGGTAAGCAGAGCCAGTACTTATATCAACAATGGCCTTATCTGTGTGAAGTTTGTATGTTCTCCCTGTGTTTGCGTGGGTTTCCTCCGGGTGCTGTGGTTTCCTCCCACACTCCAAAAAACATACTGTTAGGTTAATTGGCTGCTATCAAAATTGATCCTAGTCTCTCCCTCTCTGTCTGTGTGTGAGTGTGTGTCTATATTAGGGAATTTAGACTGTAAGCTCCAATAGGGTAGGGACTGATGTGAATGGGTTCTCTGTACAGCGCTGCGCTATTAGTGACACTATATAAATAAATGATAATGAGGATGATGATGATATGTGTTTACTATGCCTATACACATAGCCAGCTTCCACACTTGATTGGCAGATTAATGCATCATTATTGCTAAGTTTGATAACAGTTGTCTAATACAGTGACACTGGTAGAGAAAACCACTATAGACATTCACATAAGCAGCTCTCATCATCATCATTTATGGCATAAGACTTCTTTAATTATACTAAGTTTTTGAGCAGGTCTGCATTATACTTAATTATATAAGGGAGATGTACTTTTAGTAAAAAGTAGCTCTCCAATTTCAAAAGTACATCAACGTAGTATTAATACTTAGATTTAAAGGTGTTCTGGGATCAATGAAATACATTCCCAGCAGCCATCACCCTTTGCCTCTATCTTATTGCATATTTTGTCCTAATGTGCTTTCATATTTACATGTCACCATGTTTCCATTGGCTAGTACCTTAAAGTCAGATGTCTGTCAAGCAAACTGACCAGTGACAGAATTGCTTTGTGAGGTTTACATCTTTATGACATCAAATGCTTCACATGAAAAATGCAGTTCATTGTCAAAAATCAGCTATATTAGGAGAGTGAGAATTGTGTTTTAGCATCAATTACACACTAAATATGCTGTCATTGTGTATTTTTAATGGATGTCTTTCAGTTTTAAAGATAGACAGACCGATAGATAGATAGATAGATAGATAGATAGATAGATAGATAGATAGATAGATAGATAGATAGATAGACAGACAGACAGACTGATTTCAACTGGAAGCAGTGCTTACATATTGCTTAATTTTTGGTGGTTATTAAATAGTATGGGTAGGCAAGAAAAGTGCATATATCTTTTATTAGCATAAACTTACCCAAATGCGCTCTTGCATATTTAAGGCATTCAAAGTAATAATATTTCACAGCATTAATACAGTTATGTACTAGACTGGACAATGGTAAGCAGAGCCAGTACTTATATCAACAATGGCCTTATCTGTGTGAAGTTTGTATGTTCTCCCTGTATTTGCGTGGGTTTCCTCCGGGTGCTGTGGTTTCCTCCCACACTCCAAAAAACATACTGTTAGGTTAATTGGCTGCTATCAAAATTGATCCTAGTCTCTCCCTCTCTGTCTGTGTGTGAGTGTGTGTCTATATTAGGGAATTTAGACTGTAAGCTCCAATAGGGTAGGGACTGATGTGAATGGGTTCTCTGTACAGCGCTGCGCTATTAGTGACACTATATAAATAAATGATAATGAGGATGATGATGATATGTGTTTACTATGCCTATACACATAGCCAGCTTCCACACTTGATTGGCAGATTAATGCATCATTATTGCTAAGTTTGATAACAGTTGTCTAATACAGTGACACTGGTAGAGAAAACCACTATAGACATTCACATAAGCAGCTCTCATCATCATCATTTATGGCATAAGACTTCTTTAATTATACTAAGTTTTTGAGCAGGTCTGCATTATACTTAATTATATAAGGGAGATGTACTTTTAGTAAAAAGTAGCTCTCCAATTTCAAAAGTACATCAACGTAGTATTAATACTTAGATTTAAAGGTGTTCTGGGATCAATGAAATACATTCCCAGCAGCCATCACCCTTTGCCTCTATCTTATTGCATATTTTGTCCTAATGTGCTTTCATATTTACATGTCACCATGTTTCCATTGGCTAGTACCTTAAAGTCAGATGTCTGTCAAGCAAACTGACCAGTGACAGAATTGCTTTGTGAGGTTTACATCTTTATGACATCAAATGCTTCACATGAAAAATGCAGTTCATTGTCAAAAATCAGCTATATTAGGAGAGTGAGAATTGTGTTTTAGCATCAATTACACACTAAATATGCTGTCATTGTGTATTTTTAATGGATGTCTTTCAGTTTTAAAGATAGACAGACCGATAGATAGATAGATAGATAGATAGATAGATAGATAGATAGATAGATAGATAGACAGACAGACAGACAGACTGATTTCAACTGGAAGCAGTGCTTACATATTGCTTAATTTTTGGTGGTTATTAAATAGTATGGGTAGGCAAGAAAAGTGCATATATCTTTTATTAGCATAAACTTACCCAAATGCGCTCTTGCATATTTAAGGCATTCAAAGTAATAATATTTCACAGCATTAATACAGTTATGTACTAGACTGGACAATGGTAAGCAGAGCCAGTACTTATATCAACAATGGCCTTATCTGTGTGAAGTTTGTATGTTCTCCCTGTGTTTGCGTGGGTTTCCTCCGGGTGCTGTGGTTTCCTCCCACACTCCAAAAAACATACTGTTAGGTTAATTGGCTGCTATCAAAATTGATCCTAGTCTCTCCCTCTCTGTCTGTGTGTGAGTGTGTGTCTATATTAGGGAATTTAGACTGTAAGCTCCAATAGGGTAGGGACTGATGTGAATGGGTTCTCTGTACAGCGCTGCGCTATTAGTGACACTATATAAATAAATGATAATGAGGATGATGATGATATGTGTTTACTATGCCTATACACATAGCCAGCTTCCACACTTGATTGGCAGATTAATGCATCATTATTGCTAAGTTTGATAACAGTTGTCTAATACAGTGACACTGGTAGAGAAAACCACTATAGACATTCACATAAGCAGCTCTCATCATCATCATTTATGGCATAAGACTTCTTTAATTATACTAAGTTTTTGAGCAGGTCTGCATTATACTTAATTATATAAGGGAGATGTACTTTTAGTAAAAAGTAGCTCTCCAATTTCAAAAGTACATCAACGTAGTATTAATACTTAGATTTAAAGGTGTTCTGGGATCAATGAAATACATTCCCAGCAGCCATCACCCTTTGCCTCTATCTTATTGCATATTTTGTCCTAATGTGCTTTCATATTTACATGTCACCATGTTTCCATTGGCTAGTACCTTAAAGTCAGATGTCTGTCAAGCAAACTGACCAGTGACAGAATTGCTTTGTGAGGTTTACATCTTTATGACATCAAATGCTTCACATGAAAAATGCAGTTCATTGTCAAAAATCAGCTATATTAGGAGAGTGAGAATTGTGTTTTAGCATCAATTACACACTAAATATGCTGTCATTGTGTATTTTTAATGGATGTCTTTCAGTTTTAAAGATAGACAGACCGATAGATAGATAGATAGATAGATAGATAGATAGATAGATAGATAGATAGATAGATAGACAGACAGACAGACAGACTGATTTCAACTGGAAGCAGTGCTTACATATTGCTTAATTTTTGGTGGTTATTAAATAGTATGGGTAGGCAAGAAAAGTGCATATATCTTTTATTAGCATAAACTTACCCAAATGCGCTCTTGCATATTTAAGGCATTCAAAGTAATAATATTTCACAGCATTAATACAGTTATGTACTAGACTGGACAATGGTAAGCAGAGCCAGTACTTATATCAACAATGGCCTTATCTGTGTGAAGTTTGTATGTTCTCCCTGTATTTGCGTGGGTTTCCTCCGGGTGCTGTGGTTTCCTCCCACACTCCAAAAAACATACTGTTAGGTTAATTGGCTGCTATCAAAATTGATCCTAGTCTCTCCCTCTCTGTCTGTGTGTGAGTGTGTGTCTATATTAGGGAATTTAGACTGTAAGCTCCAATAGGGTAGGGACTGATGTGAATGGGTTCTCTGTACAGCGCTGCGCTATTAGTGACACTATATAAATAAATGATAATGAGGATGATGATGATATGTGTTTACTATGCCTATACACATAGCCAGCTTCCACACTTGATTGGCAGATTAATGCATCATTATTGCTAAGTTTGATAACAGTTGTCTAATACAGTGACACTGGTAGAGAAAACCACTATAGACATTCACATAAGCAGCTCTCATCATCATCATTTATGGCATAAGACTTCTTTAATTATACTAAGTTTTTGAGCAGGTCTGCATTATACTTAATTATATAAGGGAGATGTACTTTTAGTAAAAAGTAGCTCTCCAATTTCAAAAGTACATCAACGTAGTATTAATACTTAGATTTAAAGGTGTTCTGGGATCAATGAAATACATTCCCAGCAGCCATCACCCTTTGCCTCTATCTTATTGCATATTTTGTCCTAATGTGCTTTCATATTTACATGTCACCATGTTTCCATTGGCTAGTACCTTAAAGTCAGATGTCTGTCAAGCAAACTGACCAGTGACAGAATTGCTTTGTGAGGTTTACATCTTTATGACATCAAATGCTTCACATGAAAAATGCAGTTCATTGTCAAAAATCAGCTATATTAGGAGAGTGAGAATTGTGTTTTAGCATCAATTACACACTAAATATGCTGTCATTGTGTATTTTTAATGGATGTCTTTCAGTTTTAAAGATAGACAGACCGATAGATAGATAGATAGATAGATAGATAGATAGATAGATAGATAGATAGATAGACAGACAGACAGACAGACTGATTTCAACTGGAAGCAGTGCTTACATATTGCTTAATTTTTGGTGGTTATTAAATAGTATGGGTAGGCAAGAAAAGTGCATATATCTTTTATTAGCATAAACTTACCCAAATGCGCTCTTGCATATTTAAGGCATTCAAAGTAATAATATTTCACAGCATTAATACAGTTATGTACTAGACTGGACAATGGTAAGCAGAGCCAGTACTTATATCAACAATGGCCTTATCTGTGTGAAGTTTGTATGTTCTCCCTGTGTTTGCGTGGGTTTCCTCCGGGTGCTGTGGTTTCCTCCCACACTCCAAAAAACATACTGTTAGGTTAATTGGCTGCTATCAAAATTGATCCTAGTCTCTCCCTCTCTGTCTGTGTGTGAGTGTGTGTCTATATTAGGGAATTTAGACTGTAAGCTCCAATAGGGTAGGGACTGATGTGAATGGGTTCTCTGTACAGCGCTGCGCTATTAGTGACACTATATAAATAAATGATAATGAGGATGATGATGATATGTGTTTACTATGCCTATACACATAGCCAGCTTCCACACTTGATTGGCAGATTAATGCATCATTATTGCTAAGTTTGATAACAGTTGTCTAATACAGTGACACTGGTAGAGAAAACCACTATAGACATTCACATAAGCAGCTCTCATCATCATCATTTATGGCATAAGACTTCTTTAATTATACTAAGTTTTTGAGCAGGTCTGCATTATACTTAATTATATAAGGGAGATGTACTTTTAGTAAAAAGTAGCTCTCCAATTTCAAAAGTACATCAACGTAGTATTAATACTTAGATTTAAAGGTGTTCTGGGATCAATGAAATACATTCCCAGCAGCCATCACCCTTTGCCTCTATCTTATTGCATATTTTGTCCTAATGTGCTTTCATATTTACATGTCACCATGTTTCCATTGGCTAGTACCTTAAAGTCAGATGTCTGTCAAGCAAACTGACCAGTGACAGAATTGCTTTGTGAGGTTTACATCTTTATGACATCAAATGCTTCACATGAAAAATGCAGTTCATTGTCAAAAATCAGCTATATTAGGAGAGTGAGAATTGTGTTTTAGCATCAATTACACACTAAATATGCTGTCATTGTGTATTTTTAATGGATGTCTTTCAGTTTTAAAGATAGACAGACCGATAGATAGATAGATAGATAGATAGATAGATAGATAGATAGATAGATAGATAGATAGACAGACAGACAGACAGACTGATTTCAACTGGAAGCAACTGATTTCAACTGGAAGCAGTGCTTACATATTGCTTAATTTTTGGTGGTTATTAAATAGTATGGGTAGGCAAGAAAAGTGCATATATCTTTTATTAGCATAAACTTACCCAAATGCGCTCTTGCATATTTAAGGCATTCAAAGTAATAATATTTCACAGCATTAATACAGTTATGTACTAGACTGGACAATGGTAAGCAGAGCCAGTACTTATATCAACAATGGCCTTATCTGTGTGAAGTTTGTATGTTCTCCCTGTGTTTGCGTGGGTTTCCTCCGGGTGCTGTGGTTTCCTCCCACACTCCAAAAAACATACTGTTAGGTTAATTGGCTGCTATCAAAATTGATCCTAGTCTCTCCCTCTCTGTCTGTGTGTGAGTGTGTGTCTATATTAGGGAATTTAGACTGTAAGCTCCAATAGGGTAGGGACTGATGTGAATGGGTTCTCTGTACAGCGCTGCGCTATTAGTGACACTATATAAATAAATGATAATGAGGATGATGATGATATGTGTTTACTATGCCTATACACATAGCCAGCTTCCACACTTGATTGGCAGATTAATGCATCATTATTGCTAAGTTTGATAACAGTTGTCTAATACAGTGACACTGGTAGAGAAAACCACTATAGACATTCACATAAGCAGCTCTCATCATCATCATTTATGGCATAAGACTTCTTTAATTATACTAAGTTTTTGAGCAGGTCTGCATTATACTTAATTATATAAGGGAGATGTACTTTTAGTAAAAAGTAGCTCTCCAATTTCAAAAGTACATCAACGTAGTATTAATACTTAGATTTAAAGGTGTTCTGGGATCAATGAAATACATTCCCAGCAGCCATCACCCTTTGCCTCTATCTTATTGCATATTTTGTCCTAATGTGCTTTCATATTTACATGTCACCATGTTTCCATTGGCTAGTACCTTAAAGTCAGATGTCTGTCAAGCAAACTGACCAGTGACAGAATTGCTTTGTGAGGTTTACATCTTTATGACATCAAATGCTTCACATGAAAAATGCAGTTCATTGTCAAAAATCAGCTATATTAGGAGAGTGAGAATTGTGTTTTAGCATCAATTACACACTAAATATGCTGTCATTGTGTATTTTTAATGGATGTCTTTCAGTTTTAAAGATAGACAGACCGATAGATAGATAGATAGATAGATAGATAGATAGATAGATAGATAGATAGATAGATAGACAGACAGACAGACTGATTTCAACTGGAAGCAGTGCTTACATATTGCTTAATTTTTGGTGGTTATTAAATAGTATGGGTAGGCAAGAAAAGTGCATATATCTTTTATTAGCATAAACTTACCCAAATGCGCTCTTGCATATTTAAGGCATTCAAAGTAATAATATTTCACAGCATTAATACAGTTATGTACTAGACTGGACAATGGTAAGCAGAGCCAGTACTTATATCAACAATGGCCTTATCTGTGTGAAGTTTGTATGTTCTCCCTGTGTTTGCGTGGGTTTCCTCCGGGTGCTGTGGTTTCCTCCCACACTCCAAAAAACATACTGTTAGGTTAATTGGCTGCTATCAAAATTGATCCTAGTCTCTCCCTCTCTGTCTGTGTGTGAGTGTGTGTCTATATTAGGGAATTTAGACTGTAAGCTCCAATAGGGTAGGGACTGATGTGAATGGGTTCTCTGTACAGCGCTGCGCTATTAGTGACACTATATAAATAAATGATAATGAGGATGATGATGATATGTGTTTACTATGCCTATACACATAGCCAGCTTCCACACTTGATTGGCAGATTAATGCATCATTATTGCTAAGTTTGATAACAGTTGTCTAATACAGTGACACTGGTAGAGAAAACCACTATAGACATTCACATAAGCAGCTCTCATCATCATCATTTATGGCATAAGACTTCTTTAATTATACTAAGTTTTTGAGCAGGTCTGCATTATACTTAATTATATAAGGGAGATGTACTTTTAGTAAAAAGTAGCTCTCCAATTTCAAAAGTACATCAACGTAGTATTAATACTTAGATTTAAAGGTGTTCTGGGATCAATGAAATACATTCCCAGCAGCCATCACCCTTTGCCTCTATCTTATTGCATATTTTGTCCTAATGTGCTTTCATATTTACATGTCACCATGTTTCCATTGGCTAGTACCTTAAAGTCAGATGTCTGTCAAGCAAACTGACCAGTGACAGAATTGCTTTGTGAGGTTTACATCTTTATGACATCAAATGCTTCACATGAAAAATGCAGTTCATTGTCAAAAATCAGCTATATTAGGAGAGTGAGAATTGTGTTTTAGCATCAATTACACACTAAATATGCTGTCATTGTGTATTTTTAATGGATGTCTTTCAGTTTTAAAGATAGACAGACCGATAGATAGATAGATAGATAGATAGATAGATAGATAGATAGATAGATAGATAGATAGACAGACAGACAGACTGATTTCAACTGGAAGCAGTGCTTACATATTGCTTAATTTTTGGTGGTTATTAAATAGTATGGGTAGGCAAGAAAAGTGCATATATCTTTTATTAGCATAAACTTACCCAAATGCGCTCTTGCATATTTAAGGCATTCAAAGTAATAATATTTCACAGCATTAATACAGTTATGTACTAGACTGGACAATGGTAAGCAGAGCCAGTACTTATATCAACAATGGCCTTATCTGTGTGAAGTTTGTATGTTCTCCCTGTGTTTGCGTGGGTTTCCTCCGGGTGCTGTGGTTTCCTCCCACACTCCAAAAAACATACTGTTAGGTTAATTGGCTGCTATCAAAATTGATCCTAGTCTCTCCCTCTCTGTCTGTGTGTGAGTGTGTGTCTATATTAGGGAATTTAGACTGTAAGCTCCAATAGGGTAGGGACTGATGTGAATGGGTTCTCTGTACAGCGCTGCGCTATTAGTGACACTATATAAATAAATGATAATGAGGATGATGATGATATGTGTTTACTATGCCTATACACATAGCCAGCTTCCACACTTGATTGGCAGATTAATGCATCATTATTGCTAAGTTTGATAACAGTTGTCTAATACAGTGACACTGGTAGAGAAAACCACTATAGACATTCACATAAGCAGCTCTCATCATCATCATTTATGGCATAAGACTTCTTTAATTATACTAAGTTTTTGAGCAGGTCTGCATTATACTTAATTATATAAGGGAGATGTACTTTTAGTAAAAAGTAGCTCTCCAATTTCAAAAGTACATCAACGTAGTATTAATACTTAGATTTAAAGGTGTTCTGGGATCAATGAAATACATTCCCAGCAGCCATCACCCTTTGCCTCTATCTTATTGCATATTTTGTCCTAATGTGCTTTCATATTTACATGTCACCATGTTTCCATTGGCTAGTACCTTAAAGTCAGATGTCTGTCAAGCAAACTGACCAGTGACAGAATTGCTTTGTGAGGTTTACATCTTTATGACATCAAATGCTTCACATGAAAAATGCAGTTCATTGTCAAAAATCAGCTATATTAGGAGAGTGAGAATTGTGTTTTAGCATCAATTACACACTAAATATGCTGTCATTGTGTATTTTTAATGGATGTCTTTCAGTTTTAAAGATAGACAGACCGATAGATAGATAGATAGATAGATAGATAGATAGATAGATAGATAGATAGATAGATAGATAGACAGACAGACAGACTGATTTCAACTGGAAGCAGTGCTTACATATTGCTTAATTTTTGGTGGTTATTAAATAGTATGGGTAGGCAAGAAAAGTGCATATATCTTTTATTAGCATAAACTTACCCAAATGCGCTCTTGCATATTTAAGGCATTCAAAGTAATAATATTTCACAGCATTAATACAGTTATGTACTAGACTGGACAATGGTAAGCAGAGCCAGTACTTATATCAACAATGGCCTTATCTGTGTGAAGTTTGTATGTTCTCCCTGTGTTTGCGTGGGTTTCCTCCGGGTGCTGTGGTTTCCTCCCACACTCCAAAAAACATACTGTTAGGTTAATTGGCTGCTATCAAAATTGATCCTAGTCTCTCCCTCTCTGTCTGTGTGTGAGTGTGTGTCTATATTAGGGAATTTAGACTGTAAGCTCCAATAGGGTAGGGACTGATGTGAATGGGTTCTCTGTACAGCGCTGCGCTATTAGTGACACTATATAAATAAATGATAATGAGGATGATGATGATATGTGTTTACTATGCCTATACACATAGCCAGCTTCCACACTTGATTGGCAGATTAATGCATCATTATTGCTAAGTTTGATAACAGTTGTCTAATACAGTGACACTGGTAGAGAAAACCACTATAGACATTCACATAAGCAGCTCTCATCATCATCATTTATGGCATAAGACTTCTTTAATTATACTAAGTTTTTGAGCAGGTCTGCATTATACTTAATTATATAAGGGAGATGTACTTTTAGTAAAAAGTAGCTCTCCAATTTCAAAAGTACATCAACGTAGTATTAATACTTAGATTTAAAGGTGTTCTGGGATCAATGAAATACATTCCCAGCAGCCATCACCCTTTGCCTCTATCTTATTGCATATTTTGTCCTAATGTGCTTTCATATTTACATGTCACCATGTTTCCATTGGCTAGTACCTTAAAGTCAGATGTCTGTCAAGCAAACTGACCAGTGACAGAATTGCTTTGTGAGGTTTACATCTTTATGACATCAAATGCTTCACATGAAAAATGCAGTTCATTGTCAAAAATCAGCTATATTAGGAGAGTGAGAATTGTGTTTTAGCATCAATTACACACTAAATATGCTGTCATTGTGTATTTTTAATGGATGTCTTTCAGTTTTAAAGATAGACAGACCGATAGATAGATAGATAGATAGATAGATAGATAGATAGATAGATAGATAGATAGATAGACAGACAGACAGACTGATTTCAACTGGAAGCAGTGCTTACATATTGCTTAATTTTTGGTGGTTATTAAATAGTATGGGTAGGCAAGAAAAGTGCATATATCTTTTATTAGCATAAACTTACCCAAATGCGCTCTTGCATATTTAAGGCATTCAAAGTAATAATATTTCACAGCATTAATACAGTTATGTACTAGACTGGACAATGGTAAGCAGAGCCAGTACTTATATCAACAATGGCCTTATCTGTGTGAAGTTTGTATGTTCTCCCTGTGTTTGCGTGGGTTTCCTCCGGGTGCTGTGGTTTCCTCCCACACTCCAAAAAACATACTGTTAGGTTAATTGGCTGCTATCAAAATTGATCCTAGTCTCTCCCTCTCTGTCTGTGTGTGAGTGTGTGTCTATATTAGGGAATTTAGACTGTAAGCTCCAATAGGGTAGGGACTGATGTGAATGGGTTCTCTGTACAGCGCTGCGCTATTAGTGACACTATATAAATAAATGATAATGAGGATGATGATGATATGTGTTTACTATGCCTATACACATAGCCAGCTTCCACACTTGATTGGCAGATTAATGCATCATTATTGCTAAGTTTGATAACAGTTGTCTAATACAGTGACACTGGTAGAGAAAACCACTATAGACATTCACATAAGCAGCTCTCATCATCATCATTTATGGCATAAGACTTCTTTAATTATACTAAGTTTTTGAGCAGGTCTGCATTATACTTAATTATATAAGGGAGATGTACTTTTAGTAAAAAGTAGCTCTCCAATTTCAAAAGTACATCAACGTAGTATTAATACTTAGATTTAAAGGTGTTCTGGGATCAATGAAATACATTCCCAGCAGCCATCACCCTTTGCCTCTATCTTATTGCATATTTTGTCCTAATGTGCTTTCATATTTACATGTCACCATGTTTCCATTGGCTAGTACCTTAAAGTCAGATGTCTGTCAAGCAAACTGACCAGTGACAGAATTGCTTTGTGAGGTTTACATCTTTATGACATCAAATGCTTCACATGAAAAATGCAGTTCATTGTCAAAAATCAGCTATATTAGGAGAGTGAGAATTGTGTTTTAGCATCAATTACACACTAAATATGCTGTCATTGTGTATTTTTAATGGATGTCTTTCAGTTTTAAAGATAGACAGACCATAGATAGATAGATAGATAGATAGATAGATAGATAGATAGATAGATAGATAGATAGACAGACAGACAGACTGATTTCAACTGGAAGCAGTGCTTACATTGGTTATTAAATAGTATGGGTAGGCAAGAAAAGTGCATATATCTTTTATTAGCATAAACTTACCCAAATGCGCTCTTGCATATTTAAGGCATTCAAAGTAATAATATTTCACAGCATTAATACAGTTATGTACTAGACTGGACAATGGTAAGCAGAGCCAGTACTTATATCAACAATGGCCTTATCTGTGTGAAGTTTGTATGTTCTCCCTGTGTTTGCGTGGGTTTCCTCCGGGTGCTGTGGTTTCCTCCCACACTCCAAAAAACATACTGTTAGGTTAATTGGCTGCTATCAAAATTGATCCTAGTCTCTCCCTCTCTGTCTGTGTGTGAGTGTGTGTCTATATTAGGGAATTTAGACTGTAAGCTCCAATAGGGTAGGGACTGATGTGAATGGGTTCTCTGTACAGCGCTGCGCTATTAGTGACACTATATAAATAAATGATAATGAGGATGATGATGATATGTGTTTACTATGCCTATACACATAGCCAGCTTCCACACTTGATTGGCAGATTAATGCATCATTATTGCTAAGTTTGATAACAGTTGTCTAATACAGTGACACTGGTAGAGAAAACCACTATAGACATTCACATAAGCAGCTCTCATCATCATCATTTATGGCATAAGACTTCTTTAATTATACTAAGTTTTTGAGCAGGTCTGCATTATACTTAATTATATAAGGGAGATGTACTTTTAGTAAAAAGTAGCTCTCCAATTTCAAAAGTACATCAACGTAGTATTAATACTTAGATTTAAAGGTGTTCTGGGATCAATGAAATACATTCCCAGCAGCCATCACCCTTTGCCTCTATCTTATTGCATATTTTGTCCTAATGTGCTTTCATATTTACATGTCACCATGTTTCCATTGGCTAGTACCTTAAAGTCAGATGTCTGTCAAGCAAACTGACCAGTGACAGAATTGCTTTGTGAGGTTTACATCTTTATGACATCAAATGCTTCACATGAAAAATGCAGTTCATTGTCAAAAATCAGCTATATTAGGAGAGTGAGAATTGTGTTTTAGCATCAATTACACACTAAATATGCTGTCATTGTGTATTTTTAATGGATGTCTTTCAGTTTTAAAGATAGACAGACCGATAGATAGATAGATAGATAGATAGATAGATAGATAGATAGATAGATAGATAGATAGATAGATAGACAGACAGACAGACTGATTTCAACTGGAAGCAGTGCTTACATATTGCTTAATTTTTGGTGGTTATTAAATAGTATGGGTAGGCAAGAAAAGTGCATATATCTTTTATTAGCATAAACTTACCCAAATGCGCTCTTGCATATTTAAGGCATTCAAAGTAATAATATTTCACAGCATTAATACAGTTATGTACTAGACTGGACAATGGTAAGCAGAGCCAGTACTTATATCAACAATGGCCTTATCTGTGTGAAGTTTGTATGTTCTCCCTGTGTTTGCGTGGGTTTCCTCCGGGTGCTGTGGTTTCCTCCCACACTCCAAAAAACATACTGTTAGGTTAATTGGCTGCTATCAAAATTGATCCTAGTCTCTCCCTCTCTGTCTGTGTGTGAGTGTGTGTCTATATTAGGGAATTTAGACTGTAAGCTCCAATAGGGTAGGGACTGATGTGAATGGGTTCTCTGTACAGCGCTGCGCTATTAGTGACACTATATAAATAAATGATAATGAGGATGATGATGATATGTGTTTACTATGCCTATACACATAGCCAGCTTCCACACTTGATTGGCAGATTAATGCATCATTATTGCTAAGTTTGATAACAGTTGTCTAATACAGTGACACTGGTAGAGAAAACCACTATAGACATTCACATAAGCAGCTCTCATCATCATCATTTATGGCATAAGACTTCTTTAATTATACTAAGTTTTTGAGCAGGTCTGCATTATACTTAATTATATAAGGGAGATGTACTTTTAGTAAAAAGTAGCTCTCCAATTTCAAAAGTACATCAACGTAGTATTAATACTTAGATTTAAAGGTGTTCTGGGATCAATGAAATACATTCCCAGCAGCCATCACCCTTTGCCTCTATCTTATTGCATATTTTGTCCTAATGTGCTTTCATATTTACATGTCACCATGTTTCCATTGGCTAGTACCTTAAAGTCAGATGTCTGTCAAGCAAACTGACCAGTGACAGAATTGCTTTGTGAGGTTTACATCTTTATGACATCAAATGCTTCACATGAAAAATGCAGTTCATTGTCAAAAATCAGCTATATTAGGAGAGTGAGAATTGTGTTTTAGCATCAATTACACACTAAATATGCTGTCATTGTGTATTTTTAATGGATGTCTTTCAGTTTTAAAGATAGACAGACCGATAGATAGATAGATAGATAGATAGATAGATAGATAGATAGATAGATAGATAGATAGATAGATAGATAGACAGACAGACAGACTGATTTCAACTGGAAGCAGTGCTTACATATTGCTTAATTTTTGGTGGTTATTAAATAGTATGGGTAGGCAAGAAAAGTGCATATATCTTTTATTAGCATAAACTTACCCAAATGCGCTCTTGCATATTTAAGGCATTCAAAGTAATAATATTTCACAGCATTAATACAGTTATGTACTAGACTGGACAATGGTAAGCAGAGCCAGTACTTATATCAACAATGGCCTTATCTGTGTGAAGTTTGTATGTTCTCCCTGTGTTTGCGTGGGTTTCCTCCGGGTGCTGTGGTTTCCTCCCACACTCCAAAAAACATACTGTTAGGTTAATTGGCTGCTATCAAAATTGATCCTAGTCTCTCCCTCTCTGTCTGTGTGTGAGTGTGTGTCTATATTAGGGAATTTAGACTGTAAGCTCCAATAGGGTAGGGACTGATGTGAATGGGTTCTCTGTACAGCGCTGCGCTATTAGTGACACTATATAAATAAATGATAATGAGGATGATGATGATATGTGTTTACTATGCCTATACACATAGCCAGCTTCCACACTTGATTGGCAGATTAATGCATCATTATTGCTAAGTTTGATAACAGTTGTCTAATACAGTGACACTGGTAGAGAAAACCACTATAGACATTCACATAAGCAGCTCTCATCATCATCATTTATGGCATAAGACTTCTTTAATTATACTAAGTTTTTGAGCAGGTCTGCATTATACTTAATTATATAAGGGAGATGTACTTTTAGTAAAAAGTAGCTCTCCAATTTCAAAAGTACATCAACGTAGTATTAATACTTAGATTTAAAGGTGTTCTGGGATCAATGAAATACATTCCCAGCAGCCATCACCCTTTGCCTCTATCTTATTGCATATTTTGTCCTAATGTGCTTTCATATTTACATGTCACCATGTTTCCATTGGCTAGTACCTTAAAGTCAGATGTCTGTCAAGCAAACTGACCAGTGACAGAATTGCTTTGTGAGGTTTACATCTTTATGACATCAAATGCTTCACATGAAAAATGCAGTTCATTGTCAAAAATCAGCTATATTAGGAGAGTGAGAATTGTGTTTTAGCATCAATTACACACTAAATATGCTGTCATTGTGTATTTTTAATGGATGTCTTTCAGTTTTAAAGATAGACAGACCGATAGATAGATAGATAGATAGATAGATAGATAGATAGATAGATAGATAGATAGATAGATAGACAGACAGACAGACTGATTTCAACTGGAAGCAGTGCTTACATATTGCTTAATTTTTGGTGGTTATTAAATAGTATGGGTAGGCAAGAAAAGTGCATATATCTTTTATTAGCATAAACTTACCCAAATGCGCTCTTGCATATTTAAGGCATTCAAAGTAATAATATTTCACAGCATTAATACAGTTATGTACTAGACTGGACAATGGTAAGCAGAGCCAGTACTTATATCAACAATGGCCTTATCTGTGTGAAGTTTGTATGTTCTCCCTGTGTTTGCGTGGGTTTCCTCCGGGTGCTGTGGTTTCCTCCCACACTCCAAAAAACATACTGTTAGGTTAATTGGCTGCTATCAAAATTGATCCTAGTCTCTCCCTCTCTGTCTGTGTGTGAGTGTGTGTCTATATTAGGGAATTTAGACTGTAAGCTCCAATAGGGTAGGGACTGATGTGAATGGGTTCTCTGTACAGCGCTGCGCTATTAGTGACACTATATAAATAAATGATAATGAGGATGATGATGATATGTGTTTACTATGCCTATACACATAGCCAGCTTCCACACTTGATTGGCAGATTAATGCATCATTATTGCTAAGTTTGATAACAGTTGTCTAATACAGTGACACTGGTAGAGAAAACCACTATAGACATTCACATAAGCAGCTCTCATCATCATCATTTATGGCATAAGACTTCTTTAATTATACTAAGTTTTTGAGCAGGTCTGCATTATACTTAATTATATAAGGGAGATGTACTTTTAGTAAAAAGTAGCTCTCCAATTTCAAAAGTACATCAACGTAGTATTAATACTTAGATTTAAAGGTGTTCTGGGATCAATGAAATACATTCCCAGCAGCCATCACCCTTTGCCTCTATCTTATTGCATATTTTGTCCTAATGTGCTTTCATATTTACATGTCACCATGTTTCCATTGGCTAGTACCTTAAAGTCAGATGTCTGTCAAGCAAACTGACCAGTGACAGAATTGCTTTGTGAGGTTTACATCTTTATGACATCAAATGCTTCACATGAAAAATGCAGTTCATTGTCAAAAATCAGCTATATTAGGAGAGTGAGAATTGTGTTTTAGCATCAATTACACACTAAATATGCTGTCATTGTGTATTTTTAATGGATGTCTTTCAGTTTTAAAGATAGACAGACCGATAGATAGATAGATAGATAGATAGATAGATAGATAGATAGATAGATAGATAGATAGATAGATAGATAGACAGACAGACAGACTGATTTCAACTGGAAGCAGTGCTTACATATTGCTTAATTTTTGGTGGTTATTAAATAGTATGGGTAGGCAAGAAAAGTGCATATATCTTTTATTAGCATAAACTTACCCAAATGCGCTCTTGCATATTTAAGGCATTCAAAGTAATAATATTTCACAGCATTAATACAGTTATGTACTAGACTGGACAATGGTAAGCAGAGCCAGTACTTATATCAACAATGGCCTTATCTGTGTGAAGTTTGTATGTTCTCCCTGTGTTTGCGTGGGTTTCCTCCGGGTGCTGTGGTTTCCTCCCACACTCCAAAAAACATACTGTTAGGTTAATTGGCTGCTATCAAAATTGATCCTAGTCTCTCCCTCTCTGTCTGTGTGTGAGTGTGTGTCTATATTAGGGAATTTAGACTGTAAGCTCCAATAGGGTAGGGACTGATGTGAATGGGTTCTCTGTACAGCGCTGCGCTATTAGTGACACTATATAAATAAATGATAATGAGGATGATGATGATATGTGTTTACTATGCCTATACACATAGCCAGCTTCCACACTTGATTGGCAGATTAATGCATCATTATTGCTAAGTTTGATAACAGTTGTCTAATACAGTGACACTGGTAGAGAAAACCACTATAGACATTCACATAAGCAGCTCTCATCATCATCATTTATGGCATAAGACTTCTTTAATTATACTAAGTTTTTGAGCAGGTCTGCATTATACTTAATTATATAAGGGAGATGTACTTTTAGTAAAAAGTAGCTCTCCAATTTCAAAAGTACATCAACGTAGTATTAATACTTAGATTTAAAGGTGTTCTGGGATCAATGAAATACATTCCCAGCAGCCATCACCCTTTGCCTCTATCTTATTGCATATTTTGTCCTAATGTGCTTTCATATTTACATGTCACCATGTTTCCATTGGCTAGTACCTTAAAGTCAGATGTCTGTCAAGCAAACTGACCAGTGACAGAATTGCTTTGTGAGGTTTACATCTTTATGACATCAAATGCTTCACATGAAAAATGCAGTTCATTGTCAAAAATCAGCTATATTAGGAGAGTGAGAATTGTGTTTTAGCATCAATTACACACTAAATATGCTGTCATTGTGTATTTTTAATGGATGTCTTTCAGTTTTAAAGATAGACAGACCGATAGATAGATAGGTAGATAGATAGATAGATAGATAGATAGATAGATAGATAGACAGACAGACAGACTGATTTCAACTGGAAGCAGTGCTTACATATTGCTTAATTTTTGGTGGTTATTAAATAGTATGGGTAGGCAAGAAAAGTGCATATATCTTTTATTAGCATAAACTTACCCAAATGCGCTCTTGCATATTTAAGGCATTCAAAGTAATAATATTTCACAGCATTAATACAGTTATGTACTAGACTGGACAATGGTAAGCAGAGCCAGTACTTATATCAACAATGGCCTTATCTGTGTGAAGTTTGTATGTTCTCCCTGTGTTTGCGTGGGTTTCCTCCGGGTGCTGTGGTTTCCTCCCACACTCCAAAAAACATACTGTTAGGTTAATTGGCTGCTATCAAAATTGATCCTAGTCTCTCCCTCTCTGTCTGTGTGTGAGTGTGTGTCTATATTAGGGAATTTAGACTGTAAGCTCCAATAGGGTAGGGACTGATGTGAATGGGTTCTCTGTACAGCGCTGCGCTATTAGTGACACTATATAAATAAATGATAATGAGGATGATGATGATATGTGTTTACTATGCCTATACACATAGCCAGCTTCCACACTTGATTGGCAGATTAATGCATCATTATTGCTAAGTTTGATAACAGTTGTCTAATACAGTGACACTGGTAGAGAAAACCACTATAGACATTCACATAAGCAGCTCTCATCATCATCATTTATGGCATAAGACTTCTTTAATTATACTAAGTTTTTGAGCAGGTCTGCATTATACTTAATTATATAAGGGAGATGTACTTTTAGTAAAAAGTAGCTCTCCAATTTCAAAAGTACATCAACGTAGTATTAATACTTAGATTTAAAGGTGTTCTGGGATCAATGAAATACATTCCCAGCAGCCATCACCCTTTGCCTCTATCTTATTGCATATTTTGTCCTAATGTGCTTTCATATTTACATGTCACCATGTTTCCATTGGCTAGTACCTTAAAGTCAGATGTCTGTCAAGCAAACTGACCAGTGACAGAATTGCTTTGTGAGGTTTACATCTTTATGACATCAAATGCTTCACATGAAAAATGCAGTTCATTGTCAAAAATCAGCTATATTAGGAGAGTGAGAATTGTGTTTTAGCATCAATTACACACTAAATATGCTGTCATTGTGTATTTTTAATGGATGTCTTTCAGTTTTAAAGATAGACAGACCGATAGATAGATAGATAGATAGATAGATAGATAGATAGATAGATAGATAGATAGATAGATAGATAGACAGACAGACAGACTGATTTCAACTGGAAGCAGTGCTTACATATTGCTTAATTTTTGGTGGTTATTAAATAGTATGGGTAGGCAAGAAAAGTGCATATATCTTTTATTAGCATAAACTTACCCAAATGCGCTCTTGCATATTTAAGGCATTCAAAGTAATAATATTTCACAGCATTAATACAGTTATGTACTAGACTGGACAATGGTAAGCAGAGCCAGTACTTATATCAACAATGGCCTTATCTGTGTGAAGTTTGTATGTTCTCCCTGTGTTTGCGTGGGTTTCCTCCGGGTGCTGTGGTTTCCTCCCACACTCCAAAAAACATACTGTTAGGTTAATTGGCTGCTATCAAAATTGATCCTAGTCTCTCCCTCTCTGTCTGTGTGTGAGTGTGTGTCTATATTAGGGAATTTAGACTGTAAGCTCCAATAGGGTAGGGACTGATGTGAATGGGTTCTCTGTACAGCGCTGCGCTATTAGTGACACTATATAAATAAATGATAATGAGGATGATGATGATATGTGTTTACTATGCCTATACACATAGCCAGCTTCCACACTTGATTGGCAGATTAATGCATCATTATTGCTAAGTTTGATAACAGTTGTCTAATACAGTGACACTGGTAGAGAAAACCACTATAGACATTCACATAAGCAGCTCTCATCATCATCATTTATGGCATAAGACTTCTTTAATTATACTAAGTTTTTGAGCAGGTCTGCATTATACTTAATTATATAAGGGAGATGTACTTTTAGTAAAAAGTAGCTCTCCAATTTCAAAAGTACATCAACGTAGTATTAATACTTAGATTTAAAGGTGTTCTGGGATCAATGAAATACATTCCCAGCAGCCATCACCCTTTGCCTCTATCTTATTGCATATTTTGTCCTAATGTGCTTTCATATTTACATGTCACCATGTTTCCATTGGCTAGTACCTTAAAGTCAGATGTCTGTCAAGCAAACTGACCAGTGACAGAATTGCTTTGTGAGGTTTACATCTTTATGACATCAAATGCTTCACATGAAAAATGCAGTTCATTGTCAAAAATCAGCTATATTAGGAGAGTGAGAATTGTGTTTTAGCATCAATTACACACTAAATATGCTGTCATTGTGTATTTTTAATGGATGTCTTTCAGTTTTAAAGATAGACAGACCGATAGATAGATAGATAGATAGATAGATAGATAGATAGATAGATAGATAGATAGATAGACAGACAGACAGACTGATTTCAACTGGAAGCAGTGCTTACATATTGCTTAATTTTTGGTGGTTATTAAATAGTATGGGTAGGCAAGAAAAGTGCATATATCTTTTATTAGCATAAACTTACCCAAATGCGCTCTTGCATATTTAAGGCATTCAAAGTAATAATATTTCACAGCATTAATACAGTTATGTACTAGACTGGACAATGGTAAGCAGAGCCAGTACTTATATCAACAATGGCCTTATCTGTGTGAAGTTTGTATGTTCTCCCTGTGTTTGCGTGGGTTTCCTCCGGGTGCTGTGGTTTCCTCCCACACTCCAAAAAACATACTGTTAGGTTAATTGGCTGCTATCAAAATTGATCCTAGTCTCTCCCTCTCTGTCTGTGTGTGAGTGTGTGTCTATATTAGGGAATTTAGACTGTAAGCTCCAATAGGGTAGGGACTGATGTGAATGGGTTCTCTGTACAGCGCTGCGCTATTAGTGACACTATATAAATAAATGATAATGAGGATGATGATGATATGTGTTTACTATGCCTATACACATAGCCAGCTTCCACACTTGATTGGCAGATTAATGCATCATTATTGCTAAGTTTGATAACAGTTGTCTAATACAGTGACACTGGTAGAGAAAACCACTATAGACATTCACATAAGCAGCTCTCATCATCATCATTTATGGCATAAGACTTCTTTAATTATACTAAGTTTTTGAGCAGGTCTGCATTATACTTAATTATATAAGGGAGATGTACTTTTAGTAAAAAGTAGCTCTCCAATTTCAAAAGTACATCAACGTAGTATTAATACTTAGATTTAAAGGTGTTCTGGGATCAATGAAATACATTCCCAGCAGCCATCACCCTTTGCCTCTATCTTATTGCATATTTTGTCCTAATGTGCTTTCATATTTACATGTCACCATGTTTCCATTGGCTAGTACCTTAAAGTCAGATGTCTGTCAAGCAAACTGACCAGTGACAGAATTGCTTTGTGAGGTTTACATCTTTATGACATCAAATGCTTCACATGAAAAATGCAGTTCATTGTCAAAAATCAGCTATATTAGGAGAGTGAGAATTGTGTTTTAGCATCAATTACACACTAAATATGCTGTCATTGTGTATTTTTAATGGATGTCTTTCAGTTTTAAAGATAGACAGACCGATAGATAGATAGATAGATAGATAGATAGATAGATAGATAGATAGATAGATAGACAGACAGACAGACTGATTTCAACTGGAAGCAGTGCTTACATATTGCTTAATTTTTGGTGGTTATTAAATAGTATGGGTAGGCAAGAAAAGTGCATATATCTTTTATTAGCATAAACTTACCCAAATGCGCTCTTGCATATTTAAGGCATTCAAAGTAATAATATTTCACAGCATTAATACAGTTATGTACTAGACTGGACAATGGTAAGCAGAGCCAGTACTTATATCAACAATGGCCTTATCTGTGTGAAGTTTGTATGTTCTCCCTGTGTTTGCGTGGGTTTCCTCCGGGTGCTGTGGTTTCCTCCCACACTCCAAAAAACATACTGTTAGGTTAATTGGCTGCTATCAAAATTGATCCTAGTCTCTCCCTCTCTGTCTGTGTGTGAGTGTGTGTCTATATTAGGGAATTTAGACTGTAAGCTCCAATAGGGTAGGGACTGATGTGAATGGGTTCTCTGTACAGCGCTGCGCTATTAGTGACACTATATAAATAAATGATAATGAGGATGATGATGATATGTGTTTACTATGCCTATACACATAGCCAGCTTCCACACTTGATTGGCAGATTAATGCATCATTATTGCTAAGTTTGATAACAGTTGTCTAATACAGTGACACTGGTAGAGAAAACCACTATAGACATTCACATAAGCAGCTCTCATCATCATCATTTATGGCATAAGACTTCTTTAATTATACTAAGTTTTTGAGCAGGTCTGCATTATACTTAATTATATAAGGGAGATGTACTTTTAGTAAAAAGTAGCTCTCCAATTTCAAAAGTACATCAACGTAGTATTAATACTTAGATTTAAAGGTGTTCTGGGATCAATGAAATACATTCCCAGCAGCCATCACCCTTTGCCTCTATCTTATTGCATATTTTGTCCTAATGTGCTTTCATATTTACATGTCACCATGTTTCCATTGGCTAGTACCTTAAAGTCAGATGTCTGTCAAGCAAACTGACCAGTGACAGAATTGCTTTGTGAGGTTTACATCTTTATGACATCAAATGCTTCACATGAAAAATGCAGTTCATTGTCAAAAATCAGCTATATTAGGAGAGTGAGAATTGTGTTTTAGCATCAATTACACACTAAATATGCTGTCATTGTGTATTTTTAATGGATGTCTTTCAGTTTTAAAGATAGACAGACCGATAGATAGATAGATAGATAGATAGATAGATAGATAGATAGATAGACAGACAGACAGACTGATTTCAACTGGAAGCAGTGCTTACATATTGCTTAATTTTTGGTGGTTATTAAATAGTATGGGTAGGCAAGAAAAGTGCATATATCTTTTATTAGCATAAACTTACCCAAATGCGCTCTTGCATATTTAAGGCATTCAAAGTAATAATATTTCACAGCATTAATACAGTTATGTACTAGACTGGACAATGGTAAGCAGAGCCAGTACTTATATCAACAATGGCCTTATCTGTGTGAAGTTTGTATGTTCTCCCTGTGTTTGCGTGGGTTTCCTCCGGGTGCTGTGGTTTCCTCCCACACTCCAAAAAACATACTGTTAGGTTAATTGGCTGCTATCAAAATTGATCCTAGTCTCTCCCTCTCTGTCTGTGTGTGAGTGTGTGTCTATATTAGGGAATTTAGACTGTAAGCTCCAATAGGGTAGGGACTGATGTGAATGGGTTCTCTGTACAGCGCTGCGCTATTAGTGACACTATATAAATAAATGATAATGAGGATGATGATGATATGTGTTTACTATGCCTATACACATAGCCAGCTTCCACACTTGATTGGCAGATTAATGCATCATTATTGCTAAGTTTGATAACAGTTGTCTAATACAGTGACACTGGTAGAGAAAACCACTATAGACATTCACATAAGCAGCTCTCATCATCATCATTTATGGCATAAGACTTCTTTAATTATACTAAGTTTTTGAGCAGGTCTGCATTATACTTAATTATATAAGGGAGATGTACTTTTAGTAAAAAGTAGCTCTCCAATTTCAAAAGTACATCAACGTAGTATTAATACTTAGATTTAAAGGTGTTCTGGGATCAATGAAATACATTCCCAGCAGCCATCACCCTTTGCCTCTATCTTATTGCATATTTTGTCCTAATGTGCTTTCATATTTACATGTCACCATGTTTCCATTGGCTAGTACCTTAAAGTCAGATGTCTGTCAAGCAAACTGACCAGTGACAGAATTGCTTTGTGAGGTTTACATCTTTATGACATCAAATGCTTCACATGAAAAATGCAGTTCATTGTCAAAAATCAGCTATATTAGGAGAGTGAGAATTGTGTTTTAGCATCAATTACACACTAAATATGCTGTCATTGTGTATTTTTAATGGATGTCTTTCAGTTTTAAAGATAGACAGACCGATAGATAGATAGATAGATAGATAGATAGATAGATAGATAGATAGATAGATAGATAGACAGACAGACAGACTGATTTCAACTGGAAGCAGTGCTTACATATTGCTTAATTTTTGGTGGTTATTAAATAGTATGGGTAGGCAAGAAAAGTGCATATATCTTTTATTAGCATAAACTTACCCAAATGCGCTCTTGCATATTTAAGGCATTCAAAGTAATAATATTTCACAGCATTAATACAGTTATGTACTAGACTGGACAATGGTAAGCAGAGCCAGTACTTATATCAACAATGGCCTTATCTGTGTGAAGTTTGTATGTTCTCCCTGTGTTTGCGTGGGTTTCCTCCGGGTGCTGTGGTTTCCTCCCACACTCCAAAAAACATACTGTTAGGTTAATTGGCTGCTATCAAAATTGATCCTAGTCTCTCCCTCTCTGTCTGTGTGTGAGTGTGTGTCTATATTAGGGAATTTAGACTGTAAGCTCCAATAGGGTAGGGACTGATGTGAATGGGTTCTCTGTACAGCGCTGCGCTATTAGTGACACTATATAAATAAATGATAATGAGGATGATGATGATATGTGTTTACTATGCCTATACACATAGCCAGCTTCCACACTTGATTGGCAGATTAATGCATCATTATTGCTAAGTTTGATAACAGTTGTCTAATACAGTGACACTGGTAGAGAAAACCACTATAGACATTCACATAAGCAGCTCTCATCATCATCATTTATGGCATAAGACTTCTTTAATTATACTAAGTTTTTGAGCAGGTCTGCATTATACTTAATTATATAAGGGAGATGTACTTTTAGTAAAAAGTAGCTCTCCAATTTCAAAAGTACATCAACGTAGTATTAATACTTAGATTTAAAGGTGTTCTGGGATCAATGAAATACATTCCCAGCAGCCATCACCCTTTGCCTCTATCTTATTGCATATTTTGTCCTAATGTGCTTTCATATTTACATGTCACCATGTTTCCATTGGCTAGTACCTTAAAGTCAGATGTCTGTCAAGCAAACTGACCAGTGACAGAATTGCTTTGTGAGGTTTACATCTTTATGACATCAAATGCTTCACATGAAAAATGCAGTTCATTGTCAAAAATCAGCTATATTAGGAGAGTGAGAATTGTGTTTTAGCATCAATTACACACTAAATATGCTGTCATTGTGTATTTTTAATGGATGTCTTTCAGTTTTAAAGATAGACAGACCGATAGATAGATAGATAGATAGATAGATAGATAGATAGATAGATAGATAGATAGATAGATAGATAGATAGACAGACAGACAGACTGATTTCAACTGGAAGCAGTGCTTACATATTGCTTAATTTTTGGTGGTTATTAAATAGTATGGGTAGGCAAGAAAAGTGCATATATCTTTTATTAGCATAAACTTACCCAAATGCGCTCTTGCATATTTAAGGCATTCAAAGTAATAATATTTCACAGCATTAATACAGTTATGTACTAGACTGGACAATGGTAAGCAGAGCCAGTACTTATATCAACAATGGCCTTATCTGTGTGAAGTTTGTATGTTCTCCCTGTGTTTGCGTGGGTTTCCTCCGGGTGCTGTGGTTTCCTCCCACACTCCAAAAAACATACTGTTAGGTTAATTGGCTGCTATCAAAATTGATCCTAGTCTCTCCCTCTCTGTCTGTGTGTGAGTGTGTGTCTATATTAGGGAATTTAGACTGTAAGCTCCAATAGGGTAGGGACTGATGTGAATGGGTTCTCTGTACAGCGCTGCGCTATTAGTGACACTATATAAATAAATGATAATGAGGATGATGATGATATGTGTTTACTATGCCTATACACATAGCCAGCTTCCACACTTGATTGGCAGATTAATGCATCATTATTGCTAAGTTTGATAACAGTTGTCTAATACAGTGACACTGGTAGAGAAAACCACTATAGACATTCACATAAGCAGCTCTCATCATCATCATTTATGGCATAAGACTTCTTTAATTATACTAAGTTTTTGAGCAGGTCTGCATTATACTTAATTATATAAGGGAGATGTACTTTTAGTAAAAAGTAGCTCTCCAATTTCAAAAGTACATCAACGTAGTATTAATACTTAGATTTAAAGGTGTTCTGGGATCAATGAAATACATTCCCAGCAGCCATCACCCTTTGCCTCTATCTTATTGCATATTTTGTCCTAATGTGCTTTCATATTTACATGTCACCATGTTTCCATTGGCTAGTACCTTAAAGTCAGATGTCTGTCAAGCAAACTGACCAGTGACAGAATTGCTTTGTGAGGTTTACATCTTTATGACATCAAATGCTTCACATGAAAAATGCAGTTCATTGTCAAAAATCAGCTATATTAGGAGAGTGAGAATTGTGTTTTAGCATCAATTACACACTAAATATGCTGTCATTGTGTATTTTTAATGGATGTCTTTCAGTTTTAAAGATAGACAGACCGATAGATAGATAGATAGATAGATAGATAGATAGATAGATAGATAGATAGATAGATAGACAGACAGACAGACTGATTTCAACTGGAAGCAGTGCTTACATATTGCTTAATTTTTGGTGGTTATTAAATAGTATGGGTAGGCAAGAAAAGTGCATATATCTTTTATTAGCATAAACTTACCCAAATGCGCTCTTGCATATTTAAGGCATTCAAAGTAATAATATTTCACAGCATTAATACAGTTATGTACTAGACTGGACAATGGTAAGCAGAGCCAGTACTTATATCAACAATGGCCTTATCTGTGTGAAGTTTGTATGTTCTCCCTGTGTTTGCGTGGGTTTCCTCCGGGTGCTGTGGTTTCCTCCCACACTCCAAAAAACATACTGTTAGGTTAATTGGCTGCTATCAAAATTGATCCTAGTCTCTCCCTCTCTGTCTGTGTGTGAGTGTGTGTCTATATTAGGGAATTTAGACTGTAAGCTCCAATAGGGTAGGGACTGATGTGAATGGGTTCTCTGTACAGCGCTGCGCTATTAGTGACACTATATAAATAAATGATAATGAGGATGATGATGATATGTGTTTACTATGCCTATACACATAGCCAGCTTCCACACTTGATTGGCAGATTAATGCATCATTATTGCTAAGTTTGATAACAGTTGTCTAATACAGTGACACTGGTAGAGAAAACCACTATAGACATTCACATAAGCAGCTCTCATCATCATCATTTATGGCATAAGACTTCTTTAATTATACTAAGTTTTTGAGCAGGTCTGCATTATACTTAATTATATAAGGGAGATGTACTTTTAGTAAAAAGTAGCTCTCCAATTTCAAAAGTACATCAACGTAGTATTAATACTTAGATTTAAAGGTGTTCTGGGATCAATGAAATACATTCCCAGCAGCCATCACCCTTTGCCTCTATCTTATTGCATATTTTGTCCTAATGTGCTTTCATATTTACATGTCACCATGTTTCCATTGGCTAGTACCTTAAAGTCAGATGTCTGTCAAGCAAACTGACCAGTGACAGAATTGCTTTGTGAGGTTTACATCTTTATGACATCAAATGCTTCACATGAAAAATGCAGTTCATTGTCAAAAATCAGCTATATTAGGAGAGTGAGAATTGTGTTTTAGCATCAATTACACACTAAATATGCTGTCATTGTGTATTTTTAATGGATGTCTTTCAGTTTTAAAGATAGACAGACCGATAGATAGATAGATAGATAGATAGATAGATAGATAGATAGATAGATAGATAGACAGACAGACAGACTGATTTCAACTGGAAGCAGTGCTTACATATTGCTTAATTTTTGGTGGTTATTAAATAGTATGGGTAGGCAAGAAAAGTGCATATATCTTTTATTAGCATAAACTTACCCAAATGCGCTCTTGCATATTTAAGGCATTCAAAGTAATAATATTTCACAGCATTAATACAGTTATGTACTAGACTGGACAATGGTAAGCAGAGCCAGTACTTATATCAACAATGGCCTTATCTGTGTGAAGTTTGTATGTTCTCCCTGTGTTTGCGTGGGTTTCCTCCGGGTGCTGTGGTTTCCTCCCACACTCCAAAAAACATACTGTTAGGTTAATTGGCTGCTATCAAAATTGATCCTAGTCTCTCCCTCTCTGTCTGTGTGTGAGTGTGTGTCTATATTAGGGAATTTAGACTGTAAGCTCCAATAGGGTAGGGACTGATGTGAATGGGTTCTCTGTACAGCGCTGCGCTATTAGTGACACTATATAAATAAATGATAATGAGGATGATGATGATATGTGTTTACTATGCCTATACACATAGCCAGCTTCCACACTTGATTGGCAGATTAATGCATCATTATTGCTAAGTTTGATAACAGTTGTCTAATACAGTGACACTGGTAGAGAAAACCACTATAGACATTCACATAAGCAGCTCTCATCATCATCATTTATGGCATAAGACTTCTTTAATTATACTAAGTTTTTGAGCAGGTCTGCATTATACTTAATTATATAAGGGAGATGTACTTTTAGTAAAAAGTAGCTCTCCAATTTCAAAAGTACATCAACGTAGTATTAATACTTAGATTTAAAGGTGTTCTGGGATCAATGAAATACATTCCCAGCAGCCATCACCCTTTGCCTCTATCTTATTGCATATTTTGTCCTAATGTGCTTTCATATTTACATGTCACCATGTTTCCATTGGCTAGTACCTTAAAGTCAGATGTCTGTCAAGCAAACTGACCAGTGACAGAATTGCTTTGTGAGGTTTACATCTTTATGACATCAAATGCTTCACATGAAAAATGCAGTTCATTGTCAAAAATCAGCTATATTAGGAGAGTGAGAATTGTGTTTTAGCATCAATTACACACTAAATATGCTGTCATTGTGTATTTTTAATGGATGTCTTTCAGTTTTAAAGATAGACAGACCGATAGATAGATAGATAGATAGATAGATAGATAGATAGATAGATAGATAGATAGATAGATAGATAGACAGACAGACAGACTGATTTCAACTGGAAGCAGTGCTTACATATTGCTTAATTTTTGGTGGTTATTAAATAGTATGGGTAGGCAAGAAAAGTGCATATATCTTTTATTAGCATAAACTTACCCAAATGCGCTCTTGCATATTTAAGGCATTCAAAGTAATAATATTTCACAGCATTAATACAGTTATGTACTAGACTGGACAATGGTAAGCAGAGCCAGTACTTATATCAACAATGGCCTTATCTGTGTGAAGTTTGTATGTTCTCCCTGTGTTTGCGTGGGTTTCCTCCGGGTGCTGTGGTTTCCTCCCACACTCCAAAAAACATACTGTTAGGTTAATTGGCTGCTATCAAAATTGATCCTAGTCTCTCCCTCTCTGTCTGTGTGTGAGTGTGTGTCTATATTAGGGAATTTAGACTGTAAGCTCCAATAGGGTAGGGACTGATGTGAATGGGTTCTCTGTACAGCGCTGCGCTATTAGTGACACTATATAAATAAATGATAATGAGGATGATGATGATATGTGTTTACTATGCCTATACACATAGCCAGCTTCCACACTTGATTGGCAGATTAATGCATCATTATTGCTAAGTTTGATAACAGTTGTCTAATACAGTGACACTGGTAGAGAAAACCACTATAGACATTCACATAAGCAGCTCTCATCATCATCATTTATGGCATAAGACTTCTTTAATTATACTAAGTTTTTGAGCAGGTCTGCATTATACTTAATTATATAAGGGAGATGTACTTTTAGTAAAAAGTAGCTCTCCAATTTCAAAAGTACATCAACGTAGTATTAATACTTAGATTTAAAGGTGTTCTGGGATCAATGAAATACATTCCCAGCAGCCATCACCCTTTGCCTCTATCTTATTGCATATTTTGTCCTAATGTGCTTTCATATTTACATGTCACCATGTTTCCATTGGCTAGTACCTTAAAGTCAGATGTCTGTCAAGCAAACTGACCAGTGACAGAATTGCTTTGTGAGGTTTACATCTTTATGACATCAAATGCTTCACATGAAAAATGCAGTTCATTGTCAAAAATCAGCTATATTAGGAGAGTGAGAATTGTGTTTTAGCATCAATTACACACTAAATATGCTGTCATTGTGTATTTTTAATGGATGTCTTTCAGTTTTAAAGATAGACAGACCGATAGATAGATAGATAGATAGATAGATAGATAGACAGACAGACAGACTGATTTCAACTGGAAGCAGTGCTTACATATTGCTTAATTTTTGGTGGTTATTAAATAGTATGGGTAGGCAAGAAAAGTGCATATATCTTTTATTAGCATAAACTTACCCAAATGCGCTCTTGCATATTTAAGGCATTCAAAGTAATAATATTTCACAGCATTAATACAGTTATGTACTAGACTGGACAATGGTAAGCAGAGCCAGTACTTATATCAACAATGGCCTTATCTGTGTGAAGTTTGTATGTTCTCCCTGTGTTTGCGTGGGTTTCCTCCGGGTGCTGTGGTTTCCTCCCACACTCCAAAAAACATACTGTTAGGTTAATTGGCTGCTATCAAAATTGATCCTAGTCTCTCCCTCTCTGTCTGTGTGTGAGTGTGTGTCTATATTAGGGAATTTAGACTGTAAGCTCCAATAGGGTAGGGACTGATGTGAATGGGTTCTCTGTACAGCGCTGCGCTATTAGTGACACTATATAAATAAATGATAATGAGGATGATGATGATATGTGTTTACTATGCCTATACACATAGCCAGCTTCCACACTTGATTGGCAGATTAATGCATCATTATTGCTAAGTTTGATAACAGTTGTCTAATACAGTGACACTGGTAGAGAAAACCACTATAGACATTCACATAAGCAGCTCTCATCATCATCATTTATGGCATAAGACTTCTTTAATTATACTAAGTTTTTGAGCAGGTCTGCATTATACTTAATTATATAAGGGAGATGTACTTTTAGTAAAAAGTAGCTCTCCAATTTCAAAAGTACATCAACGTAGTATTAATACTTAGATTTAAAGGTGTTCTGGGATCAATGAAATACATTCCCAGCAGCCATCACCCTTTGCCTCTATCTTATTGCATATTTTGTCCTAATGTGCTTTCATATTTACATGTCACCATGTTTCCATTGGCTAGTACCTTAAAGTCAGATGTCTGTCAAGCAAACTGACCAGTGACAGAATTGCTTTGTGAGGTTTACATCTTTATGACATCAAATGCTTCACATGAAAAATGCAGTTCATTGTCAAAAATCAGCTATATTAGGAGAGTGAGAATTGTGTTTTAGCATCAATTACACACTAAATATGCTGTCATTGTGTATTTTTAATGGATGTCTTTCAGTTTTAAAGATAGACAGACCGATAGATAGATAGATAGATAGATAGATAGATAGATAGATAGATAGATAGATAGACAGACAGACAGACTGATTTCAACTGGAAGCAGTGCTTACATATTGCTTAATTTTTGGTGGTTATTAAATAGTATGGGTAGGCAAGAAAAGTGCATATATCTTTTATTAGCATAAACTTACCCAAATGCGCTCTTGCATATTTAAGGCATTCAAAGTAATAATATTTCACAGCATTAATACAGTTATGTACTAGACTGGACAATGGTAAGCAGAGCCAGTACTTATATCAACAATGGCCTTATCTGTGTGAAGTTTGTATGTTCTCCCTGTGTTTGCGTGGGTTTCCTCCGGGTGCTGTGGTTTCCTCCCACACTCCAAAAAACATACTGTTAGGTTAATTGGCTGCTATCAAAATTGATCCTAGTCTCTCCCTCTCTGTCTGTGTGTGAGTGTGTGTCTATATTAGGGAATTTAGAC
>NW_027446849.1:0-43164 GCF_038048845.1 Mixophyes fleayi | reverse complement strand
TAGAAAGGGAGACAGGAGTGTAAAAAAGCGTTGTTTTTGGACGGCAATGAAGAAATGACTATGTTTTGCGATTTCTCCTGCTCAGAAAGACTTAGAAAGTTGATAATTGTGGGCAATGTTAGAAATGTCATGAGAAAACAAGAATTATGTAAAAGAATTGATGTAAGTCATTGTTTCCAAGAGAAAGGGAGACCGGAGTGTAAAAAAGCGTTGTTTTTGGACGGCAATGAAGAAATGACTATGTTTTGCGATTTCTCCTGCTCAGAAAGACTTAGAAAGTTGATAATTGTGGGCAATGTTAGAAATGTCATGAGAAACAAGAATTATGTAAAAGAATTGATGTAAGTCATTGTTTCCAAGAGAAAGGGAGACAGGAGTGTAAAAAAGCGTTGTTTTTGGACGGCAATGAAGAAATGACTATGTTTTGAGATTTCTCCTGCTCAGAAAGACTTAGAAAGTTGATAATTGTGGGCAATGTTAGAAATGTCATGAGAAACAAGAATTATGTAAAAGAATTGATGTAAGTCATTGTTTCCAAGAGAAAGGGAGACCGGAGTGTAAAAAAGCGTTGTTTTTGGACGGCAATGAAGAAATGACTGTTTTGCGATTTCTCTTGCTCAGAAAGACTTAGAAAGTTGATAATTGTGGGCAATGTTAGAAATGTCATGAGAAACAAGAATTATGTAAAAGAATTGATGTAAGTCATTGTTTCCAAGAGAAAGGGAGACCGGAGTGTAAAAAAGCGTTGTTTTTGGACGGCAATGAAGAAATGACTATGTTTTGCGATTTCTCCTGCTCAGAAAGACTTAGAAAGTTGATAATTGTGGGCAATGTTAGAAATGTCATGAGAAACAAGAATTATGTAAAAGAATTGATGTAAGTCATTGTTTCCAAGAGAAAGGGAGACAGGAGTGTAAAAAAGCGTTGTTTTTGGACGGCAATGAAGAAATGACTATGTTTTGCGATTTCTCCTGCTCAGAAAGACTTAGAAAGTTGATAATTGTGGGCAATGTTAGAAATGTCATGAGAAACAAGAATTATGTAAAAGAATTGATGTAAGTCATTGTTTCCAAGAGAAAGGGAGACCGGAGTGTAAAAAAGCGTTGTTTTTGGACGGCAATGAAGAAATGACTGTTTTGCGATTTCTCTTGCTCAGAAAGACTTAGAAAGTTGATAATTGTGGGCAATGTTAGAAATGTCATGAGAAACAAGAATTATGTAAAAGAATTGATGTAAGTCATTGTTTCCAAGAGAAAGGGAGACAGGAGTGTAAAAAAGTGTTGTTTTTAGACGGCAATGAAGAAATGACTATGTTTTGCGATTTCTCCTGCTCAGAAAGACTTAGAAAGTTGATAATTGTGGGAAATGTTAGAAATGTCATGAGAAACAAGAATTATGTAAAAGAATTGATGTAAGTCATTGTTTCCAAGAGAAAGGGAGACCGGAGTGTAAAAAAAGCGTTGTTTTTGGACGGCAATGAAGAAATAACTATGTTTTGCGATTTCTCCTGCTCAGAAAGACTTAGAAAGTTGATAATTGTGGTCAATGTTAGAAATGTCATGAGAAACAAGAATTATGTAAAAGAATTTATGTAAGTCATTGTTTCCAAGAGAAAGGGAGACAGGAGTGTAAAAAAGCGTTGTTTTTAGACGGCAATGAAGAAATGACTATGTTTTTCGATTTCTCCTGCTCAGAAAGACTTAGAAAGTTGATAATTGTGGGAAATGTTAGAAATGTCATGAGAAACAAGAATTATGTAAAAGAATTGATGTAAGTTATTGTTTCCAAGAGAAAGGGAGACCGGAGTGTAAAAAAGCGTTGTTTTTGGACGGCAATGAAGAAATGACTGTTTTGCGATTTCTCTTGCTCAGAAGGACTTAGAAAGTTGATAATTGTGGGCAATGTTAGAAATGTCATGAGAAACAAGAATTATGTAAAAGAATTGATGTAAGTCATTGTTTCCAAGAGAAAGGGAGACCGGAGTGTAAAAAAGCGTTGTTTTTGGACGGCAATGAAGAAATGACTATGTTTTGCGATTTCTCCTGCTCAGAAAGACTTAGAAAGTTGATAATTGTGGGCAATGTTAGAAATGTCATGAGAAACAAGAATTATGTAAAAAAATTGATGTAAATCATTGTTTCCAAGAGAAAGGGAGACAGGAGTGTAAAAAAGCGTTGTTTTTGGACGGCAATGAAGAAATGACTATGTTTTGCGATTTCTCCTGCTCAGAAAGACTTAGAAAGTTGATAATTGTGGGCAATGTTAGAAATGTCATGAGAAACAAGAATTATGTAAAAGAATTGATGTAAGTCATTGTTTCCAAGAGAAAGGGAGACCGGAGTGTAAAAAAGCGTTGTTTTTGGACGGCAATGAAGAAATGACTGTTTTGCGTTTTCTCTTGCTCAGAAAGACTTAGAAAGTTGATAATTGTGGGCAATGTTAGAAATGTCATGAGAAACAAGAATTATGTAAAAGAATTGATGTAAGTCATTGTTTCCAAGAGAAAGGGAGACCGGAGTGTAAAAAAGCGTTGTTTTTGGACGGCAATGAAGAAATGACTATGTTTTGCGATTTCTCCTGCTCAGAAAGACTTAGAAAGTTGATAATTGTGGGCAATGTTAGAAATGTCATGAGAAACAAGAATTATGTAAAAAAATTGATGTAAGTCATTGTTTCCAAGAGAAAGGGAGACCGGAGTGTAAAAAAGCGTTGTTTTTGGACGGCAATGAAGAAATGACTATGTTTTGCGATTTCTCCTGCTCAGAAAGACTTAGAAAGTTGATAATTGTGGGCAATGTTAGAAATGTCATGAGAAACAAGAATTATGTAAAAGAATTGATGTAAGTCATTGTTTCCAAGAGAAAGGGAGACCGGAGTGTAAAAAAGCGTTGTTTTTGGACGGCAATGAAGAAATGACTATGTTTTGCGATTTCTCCTGCTCAGAAAGACTTAGAAAGTTGATAATTGTGGGCAATGTTAGAAATGTCATGAGAAACAAGAATTATGTAAAAGAATTGATGTAAGTCATTGTTTCCAAGAGAAAGGGAGACAGGAGTGTAAAAAAGCGTTGTTTTTGGACGGCAATGAAGAAATGACTATGTTTTGAGATTTCTCCTGCTCAGAAAGACTTAGAAAGTTGATAATTGTGGGCAATGTTAGAAATGTCATGAGAAACAAGAATTATGTAAAAGAATTGATGTAAGTCATTGTTTCCAAGAGAAAGGGAGACCGGAGTGTAAAAAAGCGTTGTTTTTGGACGGCAATGAAGAAATGACTGTTTTGCGATTTCTCTTGCTCAGAAAGACTTAGAAAGTTGATAATTGTGGGCAATGTTAGAAATGTCATGAGAAACAAGAATTATGTAAAAGAATTGATGTAAGTCATTGTTTCCAAGAGAAAGGGAGACCCGGAGTGTAAAAAAGCGTTGTTTTTGGACGCCAATGAAGAAATGACTATGTTTTGCGATTTCTCCTGCTCAGAAAGACTTAGAAAGTTGATAATTGTTGGCAATGTTAGAAATGTCATGAGAAACAAGAATTATGTAAAAGAATTGATGTAAGTCATTGTTTCCAAGAGAAAGGGAGACAGGAGTGTAAAAAAGCGTTGTTTTTGGACGGCAATGAAGAAATGACTATGTTTTGCGATTTCTCCTGCTCAGAAAGACTTAGAAAGTTGATAATTGTGGGCAATGTTAGAAATGTCATGAGAAACAAGAATTATGTAAAAGAATTGATGTAAGTCATTGTTTCCAAGAGAAAGGGAGACCGGAGTGTAAAAAAGCGTTGTTTTTGGACGGCAATGAAGAAATGACTGTTTTGCGATTTCTCTTGCTCAGAAAGACTTAGAAAGTTGATAATTGTGGGCAATGTTAGAAATGTCATGAGAAACAAGAATTATGTAAAAGAATTGATGTAAGTCATTGTTTCCAAGAGAAAGGGAGACAGGAGTGTAAAAAAGTGTTGTTTTTAGACGGCAATGAAGAAATGACTATGTTTTGCGATTTCTCCTGCTCAGAAAGACTTAGAAAGTTGATAATTGTGGGAAATGTTAGAAATGTCATGAGAAACAAGAATTATGTAAAAGAATTGATGTAAGTCATTGTTTCCAAGAGAAAGGGAGACCGGAGTGTAAAAAAGCGTTGTTTTTGGACGGCAATGAAGAAATAACTATGTTTTGCGATTTCTCCTGCTCAGAAAGACTTAGAAAGTTGATAATTGTGGTCAATGTTAGAAATGTCATGAGAAACAAGAATTATGTAAAAGAATTGATGTAAGTCATTGTTTCCAAGAGAAAGGGAGACAGGAGTGTAAAAAAGCGTTGTTTTTAGACGGCAATGAAGAAATGACTATGTTTTTCGATTTCTCCTGCTCAGAAAGACTTAGAAAGTTGATAATTGTGGGCAATGTTAGAAATGTCATGAGAAACAAGAATTATGTAAAAAAATTGATGTAAGTCATTGTTTCCAAGAGAAAGGGAGACCGGAGTGTAAAAAAGCGTTGTTTTTGGACGGCAATGAAGAAATGACTATGTTTTGCGATTTCTCCTGCTCAGAAAGACTTAGAAAGTTGATAATTGTGGGCAATGTTAGAAATGTCATGAGAAACAAGAATTATGTAAAAGAATTGATGTAAGTCATTGTTTCCAAGAGAAAGGGAGACCGGAGTGTAAAAAAGCGTTGTTTTTGGACGGCAATGAAGAAATGACTATGTTTTGCGATTTCTCCTGCTCAGAAAGACTTAGAAAGTTGATAATTGTGGGCAATGTTAGAAATGTCATGAGAAACAAGAATTATGTAAAAGAATTGATGTAAGTCATTGTTTCCAAGAGAAAGGGAGACAGGAGTGTAAAAAAGCGTTGTTTTTGGACGGCAATGAAGAAATGACTATGTTTTGAGATTTCTCCTGCTCAGAAAGACTTAGAAAGTTGATAATTGTGGGCAATGTTAGAAATGTCATGAGAAACAAGAATTATGTAAAAGAATTGATGTAAGTCATTGTTTCCAAGAGAAAGGGAGACCGGAGTGTAAAAAAGCGTTGTTTTTGGACGGCAATGAAGAAATGACTGTTTTGCGATTTCTCTTGCTCAGAAAGACTTAGAAAGTTGATAATTGTGGGCAATGTTAGAAATGTCATGAGAAACAAGAATTATGTAAAAGAATTGATGTAAGTCATTGTTTCCAAGAGAAAGGGAGACCGGAGTGTAAAAAAGCGTTGTTTTTGGACGCCAATGAAGAAATGACTATGTTTTGCGATTTCTCCTGCTCAGAAAGACTTAGAAAGTTGATAATTGTGGGCAATGTTAGAAATGTCATGAGAAACAAGAATTATGTAAAAGAATTGATGTAAGTCATTGTTTCCAAGAGAAAGGGAGACAGGAGTGTAAAAAAGCGTTGTTTTTGGACGGCAATGAAGAAATGACTATGTTTTGCGATTTCTCCTGCTCAGAAAGACTTAGAAAGTTGATAATTGTGGGCAATGTTAGAAATGTCATGAGAAACAAGAATTATGTAAAAGAATTGATGTAAGTCATTGTTTCCAAGAGAAAGGGAGACCGGAGTGTAAAAAAGCGTTGTTTTTGGACGGCAATGAAGAAATGACTGTTTTGCGATTTCTCTTGCTCAGAAAGACTTAGAAAGTTGATAATTGTGGGCAATGTTAGAAATGTCATGAGAAACAAGAATTATGTAAAAGAATTGATGTAAGTCATTGTTTCCAAGAGAAAGGGAGACAGGAGTGTAAAAAAGTGTTGTTTTTAGACGGCAATGAAGAAATGACTATGTTTTGCGATTTCTCCTGCTCAGAAAGACTTAGAAAGTTGATAATTGTGGGAAATGTTAGAAATGTCATGAGAAACAAGAATTATGTAAAAGAATTGATGTAAGTCATTGTTTCCAAGAGAAAGGGAGACCGGAGTGTAAAAAAGCGTTGTTTTTGGACGGCAATGAAGAAATAACTATGTTTTGCGATTTCTCCTGCTCAGAAAGACTTAGAAAGTTGATAATTGTGGTCAATGTTAGAAATGTCATGAGAAACAAGAATTATGTAAAAGAATTGATGTAAGTCATTGTTTCCAAGAGAAAGGGAGACAGGAGTGTAAAAAAGCGTTGTTTTTAGACGGCAATGAAGAAATGACTATGTTTTTCGATTTCTCCTGCTCAGAAAGACTTAGAAAGTTGATAATTGTGGGAAATGTTAGAAATGTCATGAGAAACAAGAATTATGTAAAAGAATTGATGTAAGTCATTGTTTCCAAGAGAAAGGGAGACCGGAGTGTAAAAAAGCGTTGTTTTTGGACGGCAATGAAGAAATGACTGTTTTGCGATTTCTCTTGCTCAGAAGGACTTAGAAAGTTGATAATTGTGGGCAATGTTAGAAATGTCATGAGAAACAAGAATTATGTAAAAGAATTGATGTAAGTCATTGTTTCCAAGAGAAAGGGAGACCGGAGTGTAAAAAAGCGTTGTTTTTGGACGGCAATGAAGAAATGACTATGTTTTGCGATTTCTCCTGCTCAGAAAGACTTAGAAAGTTGATAATTGTGGGCAATGTTAGAAATGTCATGAGAAACAAGAATTATGTAAAAAAATTGATGTAAGTCATTGTTTCCAAGAGAAAGGGAGACAGGAGTGTAAAAAAAGCGTTGTTTTTGGACGGCAATGAAGAAATGACTATGTTTTGCGATTTCTCCTGCTCAGAAAGACTTAGAAAGTTGATAATTGTGGGCAATGTTAGAAATGTCATGAGAAACAAGAATTATGTAAAAGAATTGATGTAAGTCATTGTTTCCAAGAGAAAGGGAGACCGGAGTGTAAAAAAGCGTTGTTTTTGGACGGCAATGAAGAAATGACTGTTTTGCGTTTTCTCTTGCTCAGAAAGACTTAGAAAGTTGATAATTGTGGGCAATGTTAGAAATGTCATGAGAAACAAGAATTATGTAAAAGAATTGATGTAAGTCATTGTTTCCAAGAGAAAGGGAGACCGGAGTGTAAAAAAGCGTTGTTTTTGGACGGCAATGAAGAAATGACTATGTTTTGCGATTTCTCCTGCTCAGAAAGACTTAGAAAGTTGATAATTGTGGGCAATGTTAGAAATGTCATGAGAAACAAGAATTATGTAAAAAAATTGATGTAAATCATTGTTTCCAAGAGAAAGGGAGACAGGAGTGTAAAAAAGCGTTGTTTTTGGACGGCAATGAAGAAATGACTATGTTTTGCGATTTCTCCTGCTCAGAAAGACTTAGAAAGTTGATAATTGTGGGCAATGTTAGAAATGTCATGAGAAACAAGAATTATGTAAAAGAATTGATGTAAGTCATTGTTTCCAAGAGAAAGGGAGACCGGAGTGTAAAAAAGCGTTGTTTTTGGACGGCAATGAAGAAATGACTATGTTTTGCGATTTCTCCTGCTCAGAAAGACTTAGAAAGTTGATAATTGTGGGCAATGTTAGAAATGTCATGAGAAACAAGAATTATGTAAAAGAATTGATGTAAGTCATTGTTTCCAAGAGAAAGGGAGACAGGAGTGTAAAAAAAGCGTTGTTTTTGGACGGCAATGAAGAAATGACTATGTTTTGAGATTTCTCCTGCTCAGAAAGACTTAGAAAGTTGATAATTGTGGGCAATGTTAGAAATGTCATGAGAAACAAGAATTATGTAAAAGAATTGATGTAAGTCATTGTTTCCAAGAGAAAGGGAGACCGGAGTGTAAAAAAGCGTTGTTTTTGGACGGCAATGAAGAAATGACTGTTTTGCGATTTCTCTTGCTCAGAAAGACTTAGAAAGTTGATAATTGTGGGCAATGTTAGAAATGTCATGAGAAACAAGAATTATGTAAAAGAATTGATGTAAGTCATTGTTTCCAAGAGAAAGGGAGACCGGAGTGTAAAAAAGCGTTGTTTTTGGACGGCAATGAAGAAATGACTATGTTTTGCGATTTCTCCTGCTCAGAAAGACTTAGAAAGTTGATAATTGTGGGCAATGTTAGAAATGTCATGAGAAACAAGAATTATGTAAAAGAATTGATGTAAGTCATTGTTTCCAAGAGAAAGGGAGACAGGAGTGTAAAAAAGCGTTGTTTTTGGACGGCAATGAAGAAATGACTATGTTTTGCGATTTCTCCTGCTCAGAAAGACTTAGAAAGTTGATAATTGTGGGCAATGTTAGAAATGTCATGAGAAACAAGAATTATGTAAAAGAATTGATGTAAGTCATTGTTTCCAAGAGAAAGGGAGACCGGAGTGTAAAAAAGCGTTGTTTTTGGACGGCAATGAAGAAATGACTGTTTTGCGATTTCTCTTGCTCAGAAAGACTTAGAAAGTTGATAATTGTGGGCAATGTTAGAAATGTCATGAGAAACAAGAATTATGTAAAAGAATTGATGTAAGTCATTGTTTCCAAGAGAAAGGGAGACAGGAGTGTAAAAAAGTGTTGTTTTTAGACGGCAATGAAGAAATGACTATGTTTTGCGATTTCTCCTGCTCAGAAAGACTTAGAAAGTTGATAATTGTGGGAAATGTTAGAAATGTCATGAGAAACAAGAATTATGTAAAAGAATTGATGTAAGTCATTGTTTCCAAGAGAAAGGGAGACCGGAGTGTAAAAAAGCGTTGTTTTTGGACGGCAATGAAGAAATGACTGTTTTGCGATTTCTCTTGCTCAGAAAGACTTAGAAAGTTGATAATTGTGGGCAATGTTAGAAATGTCATGAGAAACAAGAATTATGTAAAAGAATTGATGTAAGTCATTGTTTCCAAGAGAAAGGGAGACCGGAGTGTAAAAAAGCGTTGTTTTTGGACGGCAATGAAGAAATGACTATGTTTTGCGATTTCTCCTGCTCAGAAAGACTTAGAAAGTTGATAATTGTGGGCAATGTTAGAAATGTCATGAGAAACAAGAATTATGTAAAAGAATTGATGTAAGTCATTGTTTCCAAGAGAAAGGGAGACAGGAGTGTAAAAAAGCGTTGTTTTTGGACGGCAATGAAGAAATGACTATGTTTTGCGATTTCTCCTGCTCAGAAAGACTTAGAAAGTTGATAATTGTGGGCAATGTTAGAAATGTCATGAGAAACAAGAATTATGTAAAAGAATTGATGTAAGTCATTGTTTCCAAGAGAAAGGGAGACCGGAGTGTAAAAAAGCGTTGTTTTTGGACGGCAATGAAGAAATGACTGTTTTGCGATTTCTCTTGCTCAGAAAGACTTAGAAAGTTGATAATTGTGGGCAATGTTAGAAATGTCATGAGAAACAAGAATTATGTAAAAAAATTGATGTAAGTCATTGTTTCCAAGAGAAAGGGAGACCGGAGTGTAAAAAAGCGTTGTTTTTGGACGGTAATGAAGAAATGACTATGTTTTGCGATTTCTCCTGCTCAGAAAGACTTAGAAAGTTGATAATTGTGGGAAATGTTAGAAATGTCATGAGAAACAAGAATTATGTAAAAGAATTGATGTAAGTCATTGTTTCCAAGAGAAAGGGAGACCGGAGTGTAAAAAAGCGTTGTTTTTGGACGGCAATGAATAAATGACTGTTTTGCGATTTCTCTTGCTCAGAAAGACTTAGAAAGTTGATAATTGTGGGCAATGTTAGAAATGTCATGAGAAACAAGAATTATGTAAAAGAATTGATGTAAGTCATTGTTTCCAAGAGAAAGGGAGACCGGAGTGTAAAAAAGCGTTGTTTTTGGACGGCAATGAAGAAATGACTATGTTTTGCGATTTCTCCTGCTCAGAAAGACTTAGAAAGTTGATAATTGTGGGCAATTTTAGAAATGTCATGAGAAACAAGAATTATGTAAAAGAATTGATGTAAGTCATTGTTTCCAAGAGAAAGGGAGACAGGAGTGTAAAAAAGCGTTGTTTTTGGACGGCAATGAAGAAATGACTATGTTTTGCGATTTCTCCTGCTCAGAAAGACTTAGAAAGTTGATAATTGTGGGAAATGTTAGAAATGTCATGAGAAACAAGAATTATGTAAAAGAATTGATGTAAGTCATTGTTTCCAAGAGAAAGGGAGACCGGAGTGTAAAAAAGCGTTGTTTTTGGACGGCAATGAAGAAATGACTGTTTTGCGATTTCTCTTGCTCAGAAAGACTTAGAAAGTTGATAATTGTGGGCAATGTTAGAAATGTCATGAGAAACAAGAATTATGTAAAAGAATTGATGTAAGTCATTGTTTCCAAGAGAAAGGGAGACCGGAGTGTAAAAAAGCGTTGTTTTTGGACGGCAATGAAGAAATGACTATGTTTTGCGATTTCTCCTGCTCAGAAAGACTTAGAAAATTGATAATTGTGGGAAATGTTAGAAATGTCATGAGAAACAAGAATTATGTAAAAGAATTGATGTAAGTCATTGTTTCCAAGAGAAAGGGAGACCGGAGTGTAAAAAAGCGTTGTTTTTGGACGGCAATGAAGAAATGACTGTTTTGCGATTTCTCTTGCTCAGAAAGACTTAGAAAGTTGATAATTGTGGGCAATGTTAGAAATGTCATGAGAAACAAGAATTATGTAAAAGAATTGATGTAAGTCATTGTTTCCAAGAGAAAGGGAGACCGGAGTGTAAAAAAGCGTTGTTTTTGGACGGCAATGAAGAAATGACTATGTTTTGCGATTTCTCCTGCTCAGAAAGACTTAGAAAGTTGATAATTGTGGGCAATGTTAGAAATGTCATGAGAAACAAGAATTATGTAAAAGAATTGATGTAAGTCATTGTTTCCAAGAGAAAGGGAGACAGGAGTGTAAAAAAGCGTTGTTTTTGGACGGCAATGAAGAAATGACTGTTTTGCGATTTCTCCTGCTCAGAAAGACTTAGAAAGTTGATAATTGTGGGAAATGTTAGAAATGTCATGAGAAACAAGAATTATGTAAAAGAATTGATGTAAGTCATTGTTTCCAAGAGAAAGGGAGACCGGAGTGTAAAAAAGCGTTGTTTTTGGACGGCAATGAAGAAATGACTGTTTTGCGATTTCTCTTGCTCAGAAAGACTTAGAAAGTTGATAATTGTGGGCAATGTTAGAAATGTCATGAGAAACAAGAATTATGTAAAAGAATTGATGTAAGTCATTGTTTCCAAGAGAAAGGGAGACCGGAGTGTAAAAAAGCGTTGTTTTTGGACGGCAATGAAGAAATGACTATGTTTTGCGATTTCTCCTGCTCAGAAAGACTTAGGGCTAGATTTACTATCAGGCGTGATGCATGGCGGCTTCAAACCGCCATGCATCGCTGCGGTTTTCCGGCGTGTTTGCATTGCAAACAGCCGGATTTACTAATGGGCGCATTTCAGCTTCAATTTGAAGCCGCCGGCGATGTAACGGCGGGATGTAATGCTCAAAGCCTCCGGCGGCTTTGAATAGAACATGGCGCTTTTGCTTTAAATGACGGCGCTTTTGTGTAAAGGCGGTTTTTTTGAAAATTACACCTGTCTCCTGGCCTGTTACTATTGGCTATTTTCAAACTCAGGAGATTTGACATCACAAGCCCTATATAAACCACTGGCCTGACACTTTTTTCTCTGATAGGGTTTAGAGGAGTTTTGTGAGAGGAGTTTGGAGGATAGTGGTTTGCTGAGAGTTGGTGTTTGGTGGATTGGTGGAGCGATATCTGATTGAAGTGTGAGAAGTCCTGTGGTTTTTTCCTGTTTTGTACATTTATTTTCTCATTTATTTTCTATCTTGTATTTTTTGTATTTGACTTGTCCTCTGTCTGTGTTACTTGTGTGTGACTGTGTGGAGAGTGTGTCTGTAGGTAGTGTAGTTTGTTCTTTGTGTTTGTAAGTCCTTCAGTGTTTTGTGTTTTTCTGTCTTCTGGGTAAAAATGTCCAGAGATAGGAGGGGAGCAGAGGCTGAGGAGAGGGAGATGGAGGTTGAGGGGTCAGAGGAGGGAGAGGGAGAGGTTGAGGAGACAGGACAGAGCAGGAAGACCAAGACAGGGAGGAATGTGCGCTTCTCACATGATGAGAATTGTGTGTTGGTGCACAATATCATTCCCTGCTACGAGGTGATCTTGGGGAACCTGGCAGCCCGGACTCCGCTAAGGCGGCGCCACCAATTGTGGGGGAGAGTGTGCGACGCTGTTAACGCGGTGGGCCCACTAAAGAGGACAGTGGCGCACTGCCGCAAGAGATTTTCGGACATTAAGAGGAGGTTGAAGGAAAAAATGGCCCAGGAAAGGAGGTCCACAAGGCGCACGGGTGGTGGCCCCCCACTTCGTATGGAGTACACCACGTACGAGGAGGAGCTGCGCCAGATAATGCCGGCAGAAATTGTAGAGGGCATAAATGTCCAGGACACCGACTCGCCCTCTTTTGGCCAAGTAGTTGGTGAGTTATTTGTTTTTTTTACCCTAACAGTATTTTAACTGCTTTTCTCTTTTTAAAACTGCTTTTCTCTTTTTAAAACTGCTTTTCTCTTTTTAAAACTGCTTTTCTCTTTTTAAAACTGCTTTTCTCTTTGCAAACGTTTTTTTTTTTATTTTTTGTTTTCTTTTTCAAAGTGTATATTTGCCTCTAATAGTTTGTAAAGGTTTTTTTTTCTCATAGAAAAAAAAAAAAATTGTAAACACATTTGTGCAATAAACAGTATATTTTGATTATTTTTTTTTTCTGGAAATACATTGTATGCTTTTTCTAATATATCCAGAATCGCCAGGACCGCAGTTCAGTCCCAGTGCCAGACCTACACCTCCACCTTCAGCGAGAGATTCGGGCACAGACGAGCAAGCAGGTGCGTGATTTCTGTTTAGGAGAGAAATAATGGAGTTACTTGATTTTCTGTGCAAATGTTGCTGTCAATGTTGTTTTTTTTTTTCTTTTTATTGTTTGCAATGAGAAGTTAGGGCTACATTTTACTCAACTGATATGTTGCCTATAGAAACCCATCAGAATATACCTTTACTTTATTTATTGCATTCAACAAAATGACAGCTAAAATCTGATTGGTTGCTATAGGCAACATCTCCACTTTTGATAGCATGCACTTTAGTCAAAATAACCCAGCATGTACTACACAGTCCTAATGATAATGGGTATTAAAAGGATAATAAGTGCATCCGTAAGCAGGTAGCATAGGACTAGAAATCAGGAATGCAAACATTGTGAAAGAATCTGTAGTTGCTAAAGATTATTCTTTCCTATCCAGTGTTCAGAATGCAATATACAAACATATTATATACTATATACTTACCGTCATTTTTCATACACAGGGCCCTCTTCATACCAGCCACCTCAGGCGGAGTCCCTGGAAATGTCCCCTGAGCCAGAGGATCTAACAACCATCACCCTGGTAACAGTGGATGCCCCTGTGTCTGGCCTCCAGGAAGTTTCACCTGGCCCTGCTGAACCATCACACCAGCAACCTGCACCTGCACCTATGGACCCAGCCAGAGAAATGGCGCTGTCTATTGGCGCATTCCAGCAGCAACAGACATTATTCATGGACAGGCAAACTGGGCACATGTCACAAATTGCGGCCCAGTTGAGGCGAATACACCGCTCCACGAGCCAAATCCCTGCTGCAATAAACCGGCTGGCGAGCGCTTTGGAGCAGACAAATGTGCAGCTGGCCCAAATGTCTGGGTCTGTGGACGCCATGCATTCCTCCATTCGCGAGGGGAATGCCAACGTTATCCGGCTGGCAGGCCAACTCCAGCAGGAACTGATTGCCCGCTTGCCGGCCCCTTTTTCATCGGCCTCCACCAGTGCCGCTAGCACGCCTACCACATCTCTACAGAGTACTCCTCCAAGGAGAGGTGCTCGCACCAGGGGTGGGCGAGGGAGGGGAGAGAGTGGCACCAAGCATAGCGATATGCCTGCAAAAAGACATCGCTAGCACAATGTTTGTTATTTATTAATGTTTTGTCAAGTTTCTATAACGATTATACGTTTTTATTTATTGTGTTCTGCAATAAATGCAGTTAAATTTCTATTGTGTCAGTCTTTCTTTTCTGCACATTAAACAAGAGTATTCTGATTTTTTAACAACTATGCACTAATTTCATGTAAACATTGACCTCTGACTGTCACATTCCAGGGATGTTCATATTTACCACATGAGGAGTACACACTATCCTGTTTTTAAAGGTTCCAATGTACAAAAAATTTACAATAAAATACTAAAATTGCACTCACATAAAACACATTTTTGAGCAAAAAATGTTTTTCATACTATGTACTTACACGTAAAGTAGTTTGTAATTAGACGGTCTCTAATCTCCCTTCCGCCCTCTGTGCTCTGCACATCACCAGATGTGACACGTACCCCTTCTTCTTCACTGTCTACTGCAATAATCGGTGGGGTAAGTTGATGTAAAGCCAGGTTATGCAGCAGACAGCAAGCCAGGACAATCTCAGATACCTTTTCAGGTGCATACATAAGCACCCCACCAGATTTATCAAGGCACCTGAACCTGGTTTTCAAGAGTCCAAACGTACGTTCTATGATACCTCTAGTGGTTATGTGTGCCTCATTGTATTGGTGCTGTGCAGGAGTCTGAGGATGCAGCAGAGGAGTCATGAGCCAGGAGCGACACCCATATCCTGAATCTCCTGCAATAAAAGTAAAATGTTAGCTCCCATTTACTTTGAGCATGTTGTACAGCAGTTAGCATATGTGAGTCCATTTGAGCAAGGATAAGGGATATATAAAACATGCAAAGTACATACCCAAAAGCCATCCCTCCGGCATTTCACCACTTTCAATGAAGAAATGACTATGTTTTGCGATTTCTCCTGCTCAGAAAGACTTAGAAAGTTGATAATTGTGGGCAATGTTAGAAATGTCATGAGAAACAAGAATTATGTAAAAGAATTGATGTAAGTCATTGTTTCCAAGAGAAAGGGAGACAGGAGTGTAAAAAAGCGTTGTTTTTGGACGGCAATGAAGAAATGACTATGTTTTGCGATTTCTCCTGCTCAGAAAGACTTAGAAAGTTGATAATTGTGGGCAATGTTAGAAATGTCATGAGAAACAAGAATTATGTAAAAGAATTGATGTAAGTCATTGTTTCCAAGAGAAAGGGAGACCGGAGTGTAAAAAAGCGTTGTTTTTGGACGTCAATGAAGAAATGACTGTTTTGCGATTTCTCTTGCTCAGAAAGACTTAGAAAGTTGATAATTGTGGGCAATGTTAGAAATGTCATGAGAAACAAGAATTATGTAAAAGAATTGATGTAAGTCATTGTTTCCAAGAGAAAGGGAGACCGGAGTGTAAAAAAGCGTTGTTTTTGGACGGCAATGAAGAAATGACTATGTTTTGCGATTTCTCCTGCTCAGAAAGACTTAGAAAGTTGATAATTGTGGGCAATGTTAGAAATGTCATGAGAAACAAGAATTATGTAAAAGAATTGATGTAAGTCATTGTTTCCAAGAGAAAGGGAGACAGGAGTGTAAAAAAGCGTTGTTTTTGAACGGCAATGAAGAAATGACTATGTTTTGCGATTTCTCCTGCTCAGAAAGACTTAGAAAGTTGATAATTGTGGGAAATGTTAGAAATGTCATGAGAAACAAGAATTATGTAAAAGAATTGATGTAAGTCATTGTTTCCAAGAGAAAGGGAGACCGGAGTGTAAAAAAGCGTTGTTTTTGGACGGCAATGAAGAAATGACTATGTTTTGCGATTTCTCTTGCTCAGAAAGACTTAGAAAGTTGATAATTGTGGGCAATGTTAGAAATGTCATGAGAAACAAGAATTATGTAAAAGAATTGATGTAAGTCATTGTTTCCAAGAGAAAGGGAGACCGGAGTGTAAAAAAGCGTTGTTTTTGGACGGCAATGAAGAAATGACTATGTTTTGCGATTTCTCCTGCTCAGAAAGACTTAGAAAGTTGATAATTGTGGGCAATGTTAGAAATGTCATGAGAAACAAGAATTATGTAAAAGAATTGATGTAAGTCATTGTTTCCAAGAGAAAGGGAGACAGGAGTGTAAAAAAGCGTTGTTTTTGGACGGCAATGAAGAAATGACTATGTTTTGCGATTTCTCCTGCTCAGAAAGACTTAGAAAGTTGATAATTGTGGGCAATGTTAGAAATGTCATGAGAAACAAGAATTATGTAAAAGAATTGATGTAAGTCATTGTTTCCAAGAGAAAGGGAGACCGGAGTGTAAAAAAGCGTTGTTTTTGGACGGCAATGAAGAAATGACTGTTTTGCGATTTCTCTTGCTCAGAAATACTTAGAAAGTTGATAATTGTGGGCAATGTTAGAAATGTCATGAGAAACAAGAATTATGTAAAAGAATTGATGTAAGTCATTGTTTCCAAGAGAAAGGGAGACAGGAGTGTAAAAAAGCGTTGTTTTTGGACGGCAATGAAGAAATGACTATGTTTTGCGATTTCTCCTGCTCAGAAAGACTTAGAAAGTTGATAATTGTGGGCAATGTTAGAAATGTCATGAGAAACAAGAATTATGTAAAAGAATTGATGTAAGTCATTGTTTCCAAGAGAAAGGGAGACCGGAGTGTAAAAAAGCGTTGTTTTTGGACGGCAATGAAGAAATGACTGTTTTGCGATTTCTCTTGCTCAGAAAGACTTAGAAAGTTGATAATTGTGGGCAATGTTAGAAATGTCATGAGAAACAAGAATTATGTAAAAGAATTGATGTAAGTCATTGTTTCCAAGAGAAAGGGAGACCGGAGTGTAAAAAAGCGTTGTTTTTGGACGGCAATGAAGAAATGACTATGTTTTGCGATTTCTCCTGCTCAGAAAGACTTAGAAAGTTGATAATTGTGGGCAATGTTAGAAATGTCATGAGAAACAAGAATTATGTAAAAGAATTGATGTAAGTCATTGTTTCCAAGAGAAAGGGAGACAGGAGTGTAAAAAAGCGTTGTTTTTGAACGGCAATGAAGAAATGACTATGTTTTGCGATTTCTCCTGCTCAGAAAGACTTAGAAAGTTGATAATTGTGGGAAATGTTAGAAATGTCATGAGAAACAAGAATTATGTGAAAGAATTGATGTAAGTCATTGTTTCCAAGAGAAAGGGAGACCGGAGTGTAAAAAAGCGTTGTTTTTGGACGGCAATGAAGAAATGACTGTTTTGCGATTTCTCTTGCTCAGAAAGACTTAGAAAGTTGATAATTGTGGGCAATGTTAGAAATGTCATGAGAAACAAGAATTATGTAAAAGAATTGATGTAAGTCATTGTTTCCAAGAGAAAGGGGGACAGGAGTGTAAAAAAGCGTTGTTTTTGGACGGCAATGAAGAAATGACTATGTTTTGCGATTTCTCCTGCTCAGAAAGACTTAGAAAGTTGATAATTGTGGGCAATGTTAGAAATGTCATGAGAAACAAGAATTATGTAAAAGAATTGATGTAAGTCATTGTTTCCAAGAGAAAGGGAGACCGGAGTGTAAAAAAGCGTTGTTTTTGGACGGCAATGAAGAAATGACTATGTTTTGCGATTTCTCCTGCTCAGAAAGACTTAGAAAGTTGATAATTGTGGGCAATGTTAGAAATGTCATGAGAAACAAGAATTATGTAAAAGAATTGATGTAAGTCATTGTTTCCAAGAGAAAGGGAGACCGGAGTGTAAAAAAGCGTTGTTTTTGGACGGCAATGAAGAAATGACTGTTTTGCGATTTCTCTTGCTCAGAAAGACTTAGAAAGTTGATAATTGTGGGCAATGTTAGAAATGTCATGAGAAACAAGAATTATGTAAAAGAATTGATGTAAGTCATTGTTTCCAAGAGAAAGGGAGACCGGAGTGTAAAAAAGCGTTGTTTTTGGACGGCAATGAAGAAATGACTATGTTTTGCGATTTCTCCTGCTCAGAAAGACTTAGAAAGTTGATAATTGTGGGCAATGTTAGAAATGTCATGAGAAACAAGAATTATGTAAAAGAATTGATGTAAGTCATTGTTTCCAAGAGAAAGGGAGACAGGAGTGTAAAAAAGCGTTGTTTTTGGACGGCAATGAAGAAATGACTATGTTTTGCGATTTCTCCTGCTCAGAAAGACTTAGAAAGTTGATAATTGTGGGAAATGTTAGAAATGTCATGAGAAACAAGAATTATGTAAAAGAATTGATGTAAGTCATTGTTTCCAAGAGAAAGGGAGACCGGAGTGTAAAAAAGCGTTGTTTTTGGACGGCAATGAAGAAATGACTGTTTTGCGATTTCTCTTGCTCAGAAAGACTTAGAAAGTTGATAATTGTGGGCAATGTTAGAAATGTCATGAGAAACAAGAATTATGTAAAAGAATTGATGTAAGTCATTGTTTCCAAGAGAAAGGGAGACCGGAGTGTAAAAAAGCGTTGTTTTTGGACGGCAATGAAGAAATGACTGTTTTGCGATTTCTCTTGCTCAGAAAGACTTAGAAAGTTGATAATTGTGGGCAATGTTAGAAATGTCATGAGAAACAAGAATTATGTAAAAGAATTGATGTAAGTCATTGTTTCCAAGAGAAAGGGAGACAGGAGTGTAAAAAAGCGTTGTTTTTGGACGGCAATGAAGAAATGACTATGTTTTGCGATTTCTCCTGCTCAGAAAGACTTAGAAAGTTGATAATTGTGGGCAATGTTAGAAATGTCATGAGAAACAAGAATTATGTAAAAGAATTGATGTAAGTCATTGTTTCCAAGAGAAAGGGAGACAGGAGTGTAAAAAAGCGTTGTTTTTGGACGGCAATGAAGAAATGACTATGTTTTGCGATTTCTCCTGCTCAGAAAGACTTAGAAAGTTGATAATTGTGGGCAATGTTAGAAATGTCATGAGAAACAAGAATTATGTAAAAGAATTGATGTAAGTCATTGTTTCCAAGAGAAAGGGAGACCGGAGTGTAAAAAAGCGTTGTTTTTGGACGGCAATGAAGAAATGACTATGTTTTGCGATTTCTCCTGCTCAGAAAGACTTAGAAAGTTGATAATTGTGGGCAATGTTAGAAATGTCGTGAGAAACAAGAATTATGTAAAAGAATTGATGTAAGTCATTGTTTCCAAGAGAAAGGGAGACAGGAGTGTAAAAAAGCGTTGTTTTTGGACGGCAATGAATAAATGACTATGTTTTGCGATTTCTCCTGCTCAGAAAGACTTAGAAAGTTGATAATTGTGGGAAATGTTAGAAATGTCATGAGAAACAATAATTATGTAAAAGAATTGATGTAAGTCATTGTTTCCAAGAGAAAGGGAGACCGGAGTGTAAAAAAGCGTTGTTTTTGGACGGCAATGAAGAAATGACTGTTTTGCGATTTCTCTTGCTCAGAAAGACTTAGAAAGTTGATAATTGTGGGCAATGTTAGAAATGTCATGAGAAACAAGAATTATGTAAAAGAATTGATGTAAGTCATTGTTTCCAAGAGAAAGGGAGACCGGAGTGTAAAAAAGCGTTGTTTTTGGACGGCAATGAAGAAATGACTATGTTTTGCGATTTCTCCTGCTCAGAAAGACTTAGAAAGTTGATAATTGTGGGCAATGTTAGAAATGTCATGAGAAACAAGAATTATGTAAAAGAATTGATGTAAGTCATTGTTTCCAAGAGAAAGGGAGACCGGAGTGTAAAAAAGCGTTGTTTTTGGACGGCAATGAAGAAATGACTGTTTTGCGATTTCTCTTGCTCAGAAAGACTTAGAAAGTTGATAATTGTGGGCAATGTTAGAAATGTCATGAGAAACAAGAATTATGTAAAAGAATTGATGTAAGTCATTGTTTCCAAGAGAAAGGGAGACCGGAGTGTAAAAAAGCGTTGTTTTTGGACGGCAATGAAGAAATGACTATGTTTTGCGATTTCTCCTGCTCAGAAAGACGTAGAAAGTTGATAATTGTGGGCAATATTAGAAATGTCATGAGAAACAAGAATTATGTAAAAGAATTGATGTAAGTCATTGTTTCCAAGAGAAAGGGAGACAGGAGTGTAAAAAAGCGTTGTTTTTGGACGGCAATGAAGAAATGACTATGTTTTGCGATTTCTCTTGCTCAGAAAGACTTAGAAAGTTGATAATTGTGGGAAATGTTAGAAATGTCATGAGAAACAAGAATTATGTAAAAGAATTGATGTAAGTCATTGTTTCCAAGAGAAAGGGAGACCGGAGTGTAAAAAAGCGTTGTTTTTGGACGGCAATGAAGAAATGACTGTTTTGCGATTTCTCTTGCTCAGAAAGACTTAGAAAGTTGATAATTGTGGGCAATGTTAGAAATGTCATGAGAAACAAGAATTATGTAAAAGAATTGATGTAAGTCATTGTTTCCAAGAGAAAGGGAGACCGGAGTGTAAAAAAAGCGTTGTTTTTGGACGGCAATGAAGAAATGACTGTTTTGCGATTTCTCTTGCTCAGAAAGACTTAGAAAGTTGATAATTGTGGGCAATGTTAGAAATGTCATGAGAAACAAGAATTATGTAAAAGAATTGATGTAAGTCATTGTTTCTAAGAGAAAGGGAGACAGGAGTGTAAAAAAGCGTTGTTTTTGGACGGCAATGAAGAAATGACTATGTTTTGCGATTTCTCCTGCTCAGAAAGACTTAGAAAGTTGATAATTGTGGGCAATGTTAGAAATGTCATGAGAAACAAGAATTATGTAAAAGAATTGATGTAAGTCATTGTTTCCAAGAGAAAGGGAGACAGGAGTGTAAAAAAGCGTTGTTTTTGGACGGCAATGAAGAAATGACTGTTTTGCGATTTCTCTTGCTCAGAAAGACTTAGAAAGTTGATAATTGTGGGCAATGTTAGAAATGTCATGAGAAACAAGAATTATGTAAAAGAATTGATGTAAGTCATTGTTTCCAAGAGAAAGGGAGACCGGAGTGTAAAAAAGCGTTGTTTTTGGACGGCAATGAAGAAATGACTGTTTTGCGATTTCTCTTGCTCAGAAAGACTTAGAAAGTTGATAATTGTGGGCAATGTTAGAAATGTCATGAGAAACAAGAATTATGTAAAAGAATTGATGTAAGTCATTGTTTCCAAGAGAAAGGGAGACAGGAGTGTAAAAAAGCGTTGTTTTTGGACGGCAATGAAGAAATGACTATGTTTTGCGATTTCTCCTGCTCAGAAAGACTTAGAAAGTTGATAATTGTGGGCAATGTTAGAAATGTCATGAGAAACAAGAATTATGTAAAAGAATTGATGTAAGTCATTGTTTCCAAGAGAAAGGGAGACAGGAGTGTAAAAAAGCGTTGTTTTTGGACGGCAATGAAGAAATGACTATGTTTTGCGATTTCTCCTGCTCAGAAAGACTTAGAAAGTTGATAATTGTGGGCAATGTTAGAAATGTCATGAGAAACAAGAATTATGTAAAAGAATTGATGTAAGTCATTGTTTCCAAGAGAAAGGGAGACCGGAGTGTAAAAAAGCGTTGTTTTTGGACGGCAATGAAGAAATGACTATGTTTTGCGATTTCTCCTGCTCAGAAAGACTTAGAAAGTTGATAATTGTGGGCAATGTTAGAAATGTCATGAGAAACAAGAATTATGTAAAAGAATTGATGTAAGTCATTGTTTCCAAGAGAAAGGGAGACAGGAGTGTAAAAAAGCGTTGTTTTTGGACGGCAATGAATAAATGACTATGTTTTGCGATTTCTCCTGCTCAGAAAGACTTAGAAAGTTGATAATTGTGGGAAATGTTAGAAATGTCATGAGAAACAAGAATTATGTAAAAGAATTGATGTAAGTCATTGTTTCCAAGAGAAAGGGAGACCGGAGTGTAAAAAAGCGTTGTTTTTGGACGGCAATGAAGAAATGACTGTTTTGCGATTTCTCTTGCTCAGAAAGACTTAGAAAGTTGATAATTGTGGGCAATGTTAGAAATGTCATGAGAAACAAGAATTATGTAAAAGAATTGATGTAAGTCATTGTTTCCAAGAGAAAGGGAGACCGGAGTGTAAAAAAGCGTTGTTTTTGGACGGCAATGAAGAAATGACTATGTTTTGCGATTTCTCCTGCTCAGAAAGACTTAGAAAGTTGATAATTGTGGGCAATGTTAGAAATGTCATGAGAAACAAGAATTATGTAAAAGAATTGATGTAAGTCATTGTTTCCAAGAGAAAGGGAGACCGGAGTGTAAAAAAGCGTTGTTTTTGGACGGCAATGAAGAAATGACTGTTTTGCGATTTCTCTTGCTCAGAAAGTCTTAGAAAGTTGATAATTGTGGGCAATGTTAGAAATGTCATGAGAAACAAGAATTATGTAAAAGAATTGATGTAAGTCATTGTTTCCAAGAGAAAGGGAGACCGGAGTGTAAAAAAGCGTTGTTTTTGGACGGCAATGAAGAAATGACTATGTTTTGCGATTTCTCCTGCTCAGAAAGACTTAGAAAGTTGATAATTGTGGGCAATGTTAGAAATGTCATGAGAAACAAGAATTATGTAAAAGAATTGATGTAAGTCATTGTTTCCAAGAGAAAGGGAGACAGGAGTGTAAAAAAGCGTTGTTTTTGGACGGCAATGAAGAAATGACTATGTTTTGCGATTTCTCTTGCTCAGAAAGACTTAGAAAGTTGATAATTATGGGAAATGTTAGAAATGTCATGAGAAACAAGAATTATGTAAAAGAATTGATGTAAGTCATTGTTTCCAAGAGAAAGGGAGACCGGAGTGTAAAAAAGCGTTGTTTTTGGACGGCAATGAAGAAATGACTGTTTTGCGATTTCTCTTGCTCAGAAAGACTTAGAAAGTTGATAATTGTGGGCAATGTTAGAAATGTCATGAGAAACAAGAATTATGTAAAAGAATTGATGTAAGTCATTGTTTCCAAGAGAAAGGGAGACCGGAGTGTAAAAAAAGCGTTGTTTTTGGACGGCAATGAAGAAATAACTGTTTTGCGATTTCTCTTGCTCAGAAAGACTTAGAAAGTTGATAATTGTGGGCAATGTTAGAAATGTCATGAGAAACAAGAATTATGTAAAAGAATTGATGTAAGTCATTGTTTCCAAGAGAAAGGGAGACAGGAGTGTAAAAAAGCGTTGTTTTTGGACGGCAATGAAGAAATGACTATGTTTTGCGATTTCTCCTTCTCAGAAAGACTTAGAAAGTTGATAATTGTGGGCAATGTTAGAAATGTCATGAGAAACAAGAATTATGTAAAAGAATTGATGTAAGTCATTGTTTCCAAGAGAAAGGGAGACAGGAGTGTAAAAAAGCGTTGTTTTTGGACGGCAATGAAGAAATGACTATGTTTTGCGATTTCTCCTGCTCAGAAAGACTAAGAAAGTTGATAATTGTGGGAAATGTTAGAAATGTCATGAGAAACAAGAATTATGTAAAAGAATTGATGTAAGCCATTGTTTCCAAGAGAAAGGGAGACCGGAGTGTAAAAAAGCGTTGTTTTTGGACGGCAATGAAGAAATGACTGTTTTGCGATTTCTCTTGCTCAGAAAGACTTAGAAAGTTGATAATTGTGGGCAATGTTAGAAATGTCATGAGAAACAAGAATTATGTAAAAGAATTGATGTAAGTCATTGTTTCCAAGAGAAAGGGAGACCGGAGTGTAAAAAAAGCGTTGTTTTTGGACGGCAATGAAGAAATGACTGTTTTGCGATTTCTCTTGCTCAGAAAGACTTAGAAAGTTGATAATTGTGGGCAATGTTAGAAATGTCATGAGAAACAAGAATTATGTAAAAGAATTAATGTAAGTCATTGTTTCCAAGAGAAAGGGAGACAGGAGTGTAAAAAAGCGTTGTTTTTGGACGGCAATGAAGAAATGACTATGTTTTGCGATTTCTCCTGCTCAGAAAGACTTAGAAAGTTGATAATTGTGGGCAATGTTAGAAATGTCATGAGAAACAAGAATTATGTAAAAGAATTGATGTAAGTCATTGTTTCCAAGAGAAAGGGAGACAGGAGTGTAAAAAAGCGTTGTTTTTGGACGGCAATGAAGAAATGACTATGTTTTGCGATTTCTCCTGCTCAGAAAGACTAAGAAAGTTGATAATTGTGGGCAATGTTAGAAATGTCATGAGAAACAAGAATTATGTAAAAGAATTGATGTAAGTCATTGTTTCCAAGAGAAAGGGAGACCGGAGTGTAAAAAAGCGTTGTTTTTGGACGGCAATGAAGAAATGACTATGTTTTGCGATTTCTCTTGCTCAGAAAGACTTAGAAAGTTGATAATTGTGGGCAATGTTAGAAATGTCATGAGAAACAAGAATTATGTAAAAGAATTGATGTAAGTCATTGTTTCCAAGAGAAAGGGAGACCGGAGTGTAAAAAAGCGTTGTTTTTGGACGGCAATGAAGAAATGACTAAGTTTTGCGATTTCTCCTGCTCAGAAAGACTTAGAAAGTTGATAATTGTGGGCAATGTTAGAAATGTCATGAGAAACAAGAATTATGTAAAAGAATTGATGTAAGTCATTGTTTCCAAGAGAAAGGGAGACAGGAGTGTAAAAAAGCGTTGTTTTTGGACGGCAATGAAGAAATGACTATGTTTTGCGATTTCTCCTGCTCAGAAAGACTTAGAAAGTTGATAATTGTGGGCAATGTTAGAAATGTCATGAGAAACAAGAATTATGTAAAAGAATTGATGTAAGTCATTGTTTCCAAGAGAAAGGGAGACCGGAGTGTAAAAAAGCGTTGTTTTTGGACGGCAATGAAGAAATGACTGTTTTGCGATTTCTCTTGCTCAGAAAGACTTAGAAGGTTGATAATTGTGGGCAATGTTAGAAATGTCATGAGAAACAAGAATTATGTAAAAGAATTGATGTAAGTCATTGTTTCCAAGAGAAAGGGAGACCGGAGTGTAAAAAAGCGTTGTTTTTGGACGGCAATGAAGAAATGACTGTTTTGCGATTTCTCTTGCTCAGAAAGACTTAGAAAGTTGATAATTGTTGGCAATGTTAGAAATGTCATGAGAAACAAGAATTATGTAAAAGAATTGATGTAAGTCATTGTTTCCAAGAGAAAGGGAGACAGGAGTGTAAAAAAGCGTTGTTTTTGGACGGCAATGAAGAAATGACTATGTTTTGCGATTTCTCCTGCTCAGAAAGACTTAGAAAGTTGATAATTGTGGGCAATGTTAGAAATGTCATGAGAAACAAGAATTATGTAAAAGAATTGATGTAAGTCATTGTTTCCAAGAGAAAGGGAGACAGGAGTGTAAAAAAGCATTGTTTTTGGACGGCAATGAAGAAATGACTATGTTTTGCGATTTCTCCTGCTCAGAAAGACTAAGAAAGTTGATAATTGTGGGCAATGTTAGAAATGTCATGAGAAACAAGAATTATGTAAAAGAATTGATGTAAGTCATTGTTTCCAAGAGAAAGGGAGACCGGAGTGTAAAAAAGCGTTGTTTTTAGACGGCAATGAAGAAATGACTGTTTTGCGATTTCTCTTGCTCAGAAAGTCTTAGAAAGTTGATAATTGTGGGCAATGTTAGAAATGTCATGAGAAACAAGAATTATGTAAAAGAATTGATGTAAGTCATTGTTTCCAAGAGAAAGGGAGACCGGAGTGTAAAAAAGCGTTGTTTTTGGACGGCAATGAAGAAATGACTATGTTTTGCGATTTCTCCTGCTCAGAAAGACTTAGAAAGTTGATAATTGTGGGCAATGTTAGAAATGTCATGAGAAACAAGAATTATGTAAAAGAATTGATGTAAGTCATTGTTTCCAAGAGAAAGGGAGACAGGAGTGTAAAAAAGCGTTGTTTTTGGACGGCAATGAAGAAATGACTATGTTTTGCGATTTCTCTTGCTCAGAAAGACTTAGAAAGTTGATAATTGTGGGAAATGTTAGAAATGTCATGAGAAACAAGAATTATGTAAAAGAATTGATGTAAGTCATTGTTTCCAAGAGAAAGGGAGACCGGAGTGTAAAAAAGCGTTGTTTTTGGACGGCAATGAAGAAATGACTGTGTTTTGCGATTTCTCCTGCTCAGAAAGACTTAGAAAGTTGATAATTGTGGGCAATGTTAGAAATGTCATGAGAAACAAGAATTATGTAAAAGAATTGATGTAAGTCATTGTTTCCAAGAGAAAGGGAGACAGGAGTGTAAAAAAGCGTTGTTTTTGGACGGCAATGAAGAAATGACTATGTTTTGCGATTTCTCTTGCTCAGAAAGACTTAGAAAGTTGATAATTGTGGGAAATGTTAGAAATGTCATGAGAAACAAGAATTATGTAAAAGAATTGATGTAAGTCATTGTTTCCAAGAGAAAGGGAGACCGGAGTGTAAAAAAGCGTTGTTTTTGGACGGCAATGAAGAAATGACTATGTTTTGCGATTTCTCCTGCTCAGAAAGACTTAGAAAGTTGATAATTGTGGGCAATGTTAGAAATGTCATGAGAAACAAGAATTATGTAAAAGAATTGATGTAAGTCATTGTTTCCAAGAGAAAGGGAGACAGGAGTGTAAAAAAGCGTTGTTTTTGGACGGCAATGAAGAAATGACTATGTTTTGCGATTTCTCTTGCTCAGAAAGACTTAGAAAGTTGATAATTGTGGGCAATGTAAGAAATGTCATGAGAAACAAGAATTATGTAAAAGAATTGATGTAAGTCATTGTTTCCAAGAGAAAGGGAAACAGGAGTGTAAAAAAGCGTTGTTTTTGGACGGCAATGAAGAAATGACTATGTTTTGCGATTTCTCTTGCTCAGAAAGACTTAGAAAGTTGATAATTGTGGGCAATGTTAGAAATGTCATGAGAAACAAGAATTATGTAAAAGAATTGATGTAAGTCATTGTTTCCAAGAGAAAGGGAGACAGGAGTGTAAAAAAAGCGTTGTTTTTGGACGGCAATGAAGAAATGACTATGTTTTGCGATTTCTCCTGCTCAGAAAGACTTAGAAAGTTGATAATTGTGGGAAATGTTAGAAATTTCATGAGAAACAAGAATTATGTAAAAGAATTGATGTAAGTCATTGTTTCCAAGAGAAAGGGAGACCGGAGTGTAAAAAAGCGTTGTTTTTGGACGGCAATGAAGAAATGACTGTTTTGCGATTTCTCTTGCTCAGAAAGACTTAGAAAGTTGATAATTGTGGGCAATGTTAGAAATGTCATGAGAAACAAGAATTATGTAAAAGAATTGATGTAAGTCATTGTTTCCAAGAGAAAGGGAGACCGGAGTGTAAAAAAGCGTTGTTTTTGGACGGCAATGAAGAAATGACTATTTTGCGATTTCTCTTGCTCAGAAAGACTTAGAAAGTTGATAATTGTGGGCAATGTTAGAAATGTCATGAGAAACAAGAATTATGTAAAAGAATTGATGTAAGTCATTGTTTCCAAGAGAAAGGGAGACAGAGTGTAAAAAAGCGTTGTTTTTGGACGGCAATGAAGAAATGACTATGTTTTGCGATTTCTCCTGCTCAGAAAGACTTAGAAAGTTGATAATTGTGGGCAATGTTAGAAATGTCATGAGAAACAAGAATTATGTAAAAGAATTGATGTAAGTCATTGTTTCCAAGAGAAAGGGAGACAGGAGTGTAAAAAAGCGTTGTTTTTGGACGGCAATGAAGAAATGACTATGTTTTGCGATTTCTCCTGCTCAGAAAGACTTAGAAAGTTGATAATTGTGGGCAATGTTAGAAATGTCATGAGAAACAAGAATTATGTAAAAGAATTGATGTAAGTCATTGTTTCCAAGAGAAAGGGAGACCGGAGTGTAAAAAAGCGTTGTTTTTGGACGGCAATGAAGAAATGACTGTTTTGCGATTTCTCTTGCTCAGAAAGACTTAGAAAGTTGATAATTGTGGGCAATGTTAGAAATGTCATGAGAAACAAGAATTATGTAAAAGAATTGATGTAAGTCATTGTTTCCAAGAGAAAGGGAGACAGGAGTGTAAAAAAGCGTTGTTTTTGGACGGCAATGAAGAAATGACTGTTTTGCGATTTCTCCTTGCTCAGAAAGACTTAGAAAGTTGATAATTGTGGGCAATGTTAGAAATGTCATGAGAAACAAGAATTATGTAAAAGAATTGATGTAAGTCATTGTTTCCAAGAGAAAGGGAGACAGGAGTGTAAAAAAGCGTTGTTTTTGGACGGCAATGAAGAAATGACTATGTTTTGCGATTTCTCCTGCTCAGAAAGACTTAGAAAGTTGATAATTGTGGGCAATGTTAGAAATGTCATGAGAAACAAGAATTATGTAAAAGAATTGATGTAAGTCATTGTTTCCAAGAGAAAGGGAGACAGGAGTGTAAAAAAGCGTTGTTTTTGGACGGCAATGAAGAAATGACTTTGTTTTGCGATTTCTCCTGCTCAGAAAGACTTAGAAAGTTGATAATTGTGGGCAATGTTAGAAATGTCATGAGAAACAAGAATTATGTAAAAGAATTGATGTAAGTCATTGTTTCCAAGAGAAAGGGAGACAGGAGTGTAAAAAAGCGTTGTTTTTGGACGGCAATGAAGAAATGACTATGTTTTGCGATTTCTCCTGCTCAGAAAGACTTAGAAAGTTGATAATTGTGGGCAATGTTAGAAATGTCATGAGAAACAAGAATTATGTAAAAGAATTGATGTAAGTCATTGTTTCCAAGAGAAAGGGAGACCGGAGTGTAAAAAAGCGTTGTTTTTGGACGGCAATGAAGAAATGACTGTTTTGCGATTTCTCTGCTCAGAAAGACTTAGAAAGTTGATAATTGTGGGCAATGTTAGAAATGTCATGAGAAACAAGAATTATGTAAAAGAATTGATGTAAGTCATTGTTTCCAAGAGAAAGGGAGACAGGAGTGTAAAAAAGCGTTGTTTTTGGACGGCAATGAAGAAATGACTATGTTTTGCGATTTCTCCTGCTCAGAAAGACTTAGAAAGTTGATAATTGTGGGCAATGTTAGAAATGTCATGAGAAACAAGAATTATGTAAAAGAATTGATGTAAGTCATTGTTTCCAAGAGAAAGGGAGACAGGAGTGTAAAAAAGCGTTGTTTTTGGACGGCAATGAAGAAATGACTATGTTTTGCGATTTCTCCTGCTCAGAAAGACTTAGAAAGTTGATAATTGTGGGCAATGTTAGAAATGTCATGAGAAACAAGAATTATGTAAAAGAATTGATGTAAGTCATTGTTTCCAAGAGAAAGGGAGACCGGAGTGTAAAAAAGCGTTGTTTTTGGACGGCAATGAAGAAATGACTATGTTTTGCGATTTCTCCTGCTCAGAAAGACTTAGAAAGTTGATAATTGTGGGCAATGTTAGAAATGTCATGAGAAACAAGAATTATGTAAAAGAATTGATGTAAGTCATTGTTTCCAAGAGAAAGGGAGACAGGAGTGTAAAAAAGCGTTGTTTTTGGACGGCAATGAAGAAATGACTATGTTTTGCGATTTCTCTTGCTCAGAAAGACTTAGAAAGTTGATAATTGTGGGCAATGTTAGAAATGTCATGAGAAACAAGAATTATGTAAAAGAATTGATGTAAGTCATTGTTTCCAAGAGAAAGGGAGACCGGAGTGTAAAAAAGCGTTGTTTTGGACGGCAATGAAGAAATGACTATGTTTTGCGATTTCTCCTGCTCAGAAAGACTTAGAAAGTTGATAATTGTGGGCAATGTTAGAAATGTCATGAGAAACAAGAATTATGTAAAAGAATTGATGTAAGTCATTGTTTCCAAGAGAAAGGGAGACCGGAGTGTAAAAAAGCGTTGTTTTTGGACGGCAATGAAGAAATGACTATGTTTTGCGATTTCTCCTGCTCAGAAAGACTTAGAAAGTTGATAATTGTGGGCAATGTTAGAAATGTCATGAGAAACAAGAATTATGTAAAAGAATTGATGTAAGTCATTGTTTCCAAGAGAAAGGGAGACCGGAGTGTAAAAAAGCGTTGTTTTTGGACGGCAATGAAGAAATGACTGTTTTGCGATTTCTCTTGCTCAGAAAGACTTAGAAAGTTGATAATTGTGGGCAATGTTAGAAATGTCATGAGAAACAAGAATTATGTAAAAGAATTGATGTAAGTCATTGTTTCCAAGAGAAAGGGAGACCGGAGTGTAAAAAAGCGTTGTTTTTGGACGGCAATGAAGAAATGACTATGTTTTGCGATTTCTCCTGCTCAGAAAGACTTAGAAAGTTGATAATTGTGGGCAATGTTAGAAATGTCATGAGAAACAAGAATTATGTAAAAGAATTGATGTAAGTCATTGTTTCCAAGAGAAAGGGAGACAGGAGTGTAAAAAAGCGTTGTTTTTGGACGGCAATGAAGAAATGACTATGTTTGCGACTTCTCTTGCTCAGAAAGACTTAGAAAGTTGATAATTGTGGGAAATGTTAGAAATGTCATGAGAAACAAGAATTATGTAAAAGAATTGATGTAAGTCATTGTTTCCAAGAGAAAGGGAGACCGGAGTGTAAAAAAGCGTTGTTTTGGACGGCAATGAAGAAATGACTGTTTTGCGATTTCTCTTGCTCAGAAAGACTTAGAAAGTTGATAATTGTGGGCAATGTTAGAATGTCATGAGAAACAAGAATTATGTAAAAGAATTGATGTAAGTCATTGTTTCCAAGAGAAAGGGAGACCGGAGTGTAAAAAAGCGTTGTTTTTGGACAGGCAATGAAGAAATGACTAGTTTTGCGATTTCTCTGCTCAGAAAGACTTAGAAAGTTGATAATTGTGGGCAATGTTAGAAATGTCATGAGAAACAAGAATTATGTAAAAGAATTGATGTAAGTCATTGTTTCCAAGAGAAAGGGAGACAGGAGTGTAAAAAAGCGTTGTTTTTGGACGGCAATGAAGAAATGACTATGTTTTGCGATTTCTCCTGCTCAGAAAGACTTAGAAAGTTGATAATTGTGGGCAATGTTAGAAATGTCATGAGAAACAAGAATTATGTAAAAGAATTGATGTAAGTCATTGTTTCCAAGAGAAAGGGAGACCGGAGTGTAAAAAAGCGTTGTTTTTGGACGGCAATGAAGAAATGACTATGTTTTGCGATTTCTCCTGCTCAGAAAGACTTAGAAAGTTGATAATTGTGGGCAATGTTAGAAATGTCATGAGAAACAAGAATTATGTAAAAGAATTGATGTAAGTCATTGTTTCCAAGAGAAAGGGAGACCGGAGTGTAAAAAAGCGTTGTTTTTGGACGGCAATGAAGAAATGACTATGTTTTGCGATTTCTCTTGCTCAGAAAGACTTAGAAAGTTGATAATTGTGGGCAATGTTAGAAATGTCATGAGAAACAAGAATTATGTAAAAGAATTGATGTAAGTCATTGTTTCCAAGAGAAAGGGAGACCGGAGTGTAAAAAAGCGTTGTTTTTGGACGGCAATGAAGAAATGACTAAGTTTTGCGATTTCTCCTGCTCAGAAAGACTTAGAAAGTTGATAATTGTGGGCAATGTTAGAAATGTCATGAGAAACAAGAATTATGTAAAAGAATTGATGTAAGTCATTGTTTCCAAGAGAAAGGGAGACAGGAGTGTAAAAAAGCGTTGTTTTTGGACGGCAATGAAGAAATGACTATGTTTTGCGATTTCTCCTGCTCAGAAAGACTTAGAAAGTTGATAATTGTGGGCAATGTTAGAAATGTCATGAGAAACAAGAATTATGTAAAAGAATTGATGTAAGTCATTGTTTCCAAGAGAAAGGGAGACCGGAGTGTAAAAAAGCGTTGTTTTTGGACGGCAATGAAGAAATGACTGTTTTGCGATTTCTCTTGCTCAGAAAGACTTAGAAAGTTGATAATTGTGGGCAATGTTAGAAATGTCATGAGAAACAAGAATTATGTAAAAGAATTGATGTAAGTCATTGTTTCCAAGAGAAAGGGAGACCGGAGTGTAAAAAAGCGTTGTTTTTGGACGGCAATGAAGAAATGACTATGTTTTGCGATTTCTCTTGCTCAGAAAGACTTAGAAAGTTGATAATTGTGGGCAATGTTAGAAATGTCATGAGAAACAAGAATTATGTAAAAGAATTGATGTAAGTCATTGTTTCCAAGAGAAAGGGAGACAGGAGTGTAAAAAAGCGTTGTTTTTGGACGGCAATGAAGAAATGACTATGTTTTGCGATTTCTCCTGCTCAGAAAGACTTAGAAAGTTGATAATTGTGGGCAATGTTAGAAATGTCATGAGAAACAAGAATTATGTAAAAGAATTGATGTAAGTCATTGTTTCCAAGAGAAAGGGAGACAGGAGTGTAAAAAAGCGTTGTTTTTGGACGGCAATGAAGAAATGACTATGTTTTGCGATTTCTCCTGCTCAGAAAGACTTAGAAAGTTGATAATTGTGGGCAATGTTAGAAATGTCATGAGAAACAAGAATTATGTAAAAGAATTGATGTAAGTCATTGTTTCCAAGAGAAAGGGAGACCGGAGTGTAAAAAAGCGTTGTTTTTGGACGGCAATGAAGAAATGACTGTTTTGCGATTTCTCTTGCTCAGAAAGACTTAGAAAGTTGATAATTGTGGGCAATGTTAGAAATGTCATGAGAAACAAGAATTATGTAAAAGAATTGATGTAAGTCATTGTTTCCAAGAGAAAGGGAGACCGGAGTGTAAAAAAGCGTTGTTTTTGGACGGCAATGAAGAAATGACTATGTTTTGCGATTTCTCCTGCTCAGAAAGACTTAGAAAGTTGATAATTGTGGGCAATGTTAGAAATGTCATGAGAAACAAGAATTATGTAAAAGAATTGATGTAAGTCATTGTTTCCAAGAGAAAGGGAGACAGGAGTGTAAAAAAGCGTTGTTTTTGGACGGCAATGAAGAAATGACTATGTTTTGCGATTTCTCTTGCTCAGAAAGACTTAGAAAGTTGATAATTGTGGGAAATGTTAGAAATGTCATGAGAAACAAGAATTATGTAAAAGAATTGATGTAAGTCATTGTTTCCAAGAGAAAGGGAGACCGGAGTGTAAAAAAGCGTTGTTTTTGGACGGCAATGAAGAAATGACTGTGTTTTGCGATTTCTCCTGCTCAGAAAGACTTAGAAAGTTGATAATTGTGGGCAATGTTAGAAATGTCATGAGAAACAAGAATTATGTAAAAGAATTGATGTAAGTCATTGTTTCCAAGAGAAAGGGAGACAGGAGTGTAAAAAAGCGTTGTTTTTGGACGGCAATGAAGAAATGACTATGTTTTGCGATTTCTCTGCTCAGAAAGACTTAGAAAGTTGATAATTGTGGGAAATGTTAGAAATGTCATGAGAAACAAGAATTATGTAAAAGAATTGATGTAAGTCATTGTTTCCAAGAGAAAGGGAGACCGGAGTGTAAAAAAGCGTTGTTTTTGGACGGCAATGAAGAAATGACTATGTTTTGCGATTTCTCCTGCTCAGAAAGACTTAGAAAGTTGATAATTGTGGGCAATGTTAGAAATGTCATGAGAAACAAGAATTATGTAAAAGAATTGATGTAAGTCATTGTTTCCAAGAGAAAGGGAGACAGGAGTGTAAAAAAGCGTTGTTTTTGGACGGCAATGAAGAAATGACTATGTTTGCGATTTCTCTTGCTCAGAAAGACTTAGAAAGTTGATAATTGTGGGCAATGTAAGAAATGTCATGAGAAACAAGAATTATGTAAAAGAATTGATGTAAGTCATTGTTTCCAAGAGAAAGGGAAACAGGAGTGTAAAAAAGCGTTGTTTTTGGACGGCAATGAAGAAATGACTATGTTTTGCGATTTCTCTTGCTCAGAAAGACTTAGAAAGTTGATAATTGTGGGCAATGTTAGAAATGTCATGAGAAACAAGAATTATGTAAAAGAATTGATGTAAGTCATTGTTTCCAAGAGAAAGGGAGACAGGAGTGTAAAAAAGCGTTGTTTTTGGACGGCAATGAAGAAATGACTATGTTTTGCGATTTCTCCTGCTCAGAAAGACTTAGAAAGTTGATAATTGTGGGAAATGTTAGAAATTTCATGAGAAACAAGAATTATGTAAAAGAATTGATGTAAGTCATTGTTTCCAAGAGAAAGGGAGACCGGAGTGTAAAAAAGCGTTGTTTTTGGACGGCAATGAAGAAATGACTGTTTTGCGATTTCTCTTGCTCAGAAAGACTTAGAAAGTTGATAATTGTGGGCAATGTTAGAAATGTCATGAGAAACAAGAATTATGTAAAAGAATTGATGTAAGTCATTGTTTCCAAGAGAAAGGGAGACCGGAGTGTAAAAAAGCGTTGTTTTTGGACGGCAATGAAGAAATGACTCTTTTGCGATTTCTCTTGCTCAGAAAGACTTAGAAAGTTGATAATTGTGGGCAATGTTAGAAATGTCATGAGAAACAAGAATTATGTAAAAGAATTGATGTAAGTCATTGTTTCCAAGAGAAAGGGAGACAGGAGTGTAAAAAAGCGTTGTTTTTGGACGGCAATGAAGAAATGACTATGTTTTGCGATTTCTCCTGCTCAGAAAGACTTAGAAAGTTGATAATTGTGGGCAATGTTAGAAATGTCATGAGAAACAAGAATTATGTAAAAGAATTGATGTAAGTCATTGTTTCCAAGAGAAAGGGAGACAGGAGTGTAAAAAAGCGTTGTTTTTGGACGGCAATGAAGAAATGACTATGTTTTGCGATTTCTCCTGCTCAGAAAGACTTAGAAAGTTGATAATTGTGGGCAATGTTAGAAATGTCATGAGAAACAAGAATTATGTAAAAGAATTGATGTAAGTCATTGTTTCCAAGAGAAAGGGAGACCGGAGTGTAAAAAAGCGTTGTTTTTGGACGGCAATGAAGAAATGACTGTTTTGCGATTTCTCTTGCTCAGAAAGACTTAGAAAGTTGATAATTGTGGGCAATGTTAGAAATGTCATGAGAAACAAGAATTATGTAAAAGAATTGATGTAAGTCATTGTTTCCAAGAGAAAGTGAGATCGGAGTGTAAAAAAGCGTTGTTTTTGGACGGCAATGAAGAAATGACTGTTTTGCGATTTCTCTTGCTCAGAAAGACTTAGAAAGTTGATAATTGTGGGCAATGTTAGAAATGTCATGAGAAACAAGAATTATGTAAAAGAATTGATGTAAGTCATTGTTTCCAAGAGAAAGGGAGACAGGAGTGTAAAAAAGCGTTGTTTTTGGACGGCAATGAAGAAATGACTATGTTTTGCGATTTCTCCTGCTCAGAAAGACTTAGAAAGTGATAATTGTGGGCAATGTTAGAAATGTCATGAGAAACAAGAATTATGTAAAAGAATTGATGTAAGTCATTGTTTCCAAGAGAAAGGGAGACAGGAGTGTAAAAAAGCGTTGTTTTTGGACGGCAATGAAGAAATGACTATGTTTTGCGATTTCTCCTGCTCAGAAAGACTAAGAAAGTTGATAATTGTGGGCAATGTTAGAAATGTCATGAGAAACAAGAATTATGTAAAAGAATTGATGTAAGTCATTGTTTCCAAGAGAAAGGGAGACCGGAGTGTAAAAAAGCGTTGTTTTTGGACGGCAATGAAGAAATGACTGTTTTGCGATTTCTCTTGCTCAGAAAGACTTAGAAAGTTGATAATTGTGGGCAATGTTAGAAATGTCATGAGAAACAAGAATTATGTAAAAGAATTGATGTAAGTCATTGTTTCCAAGAGAAAGGGAGACCGGAGTGTAAAAAAGCGTTGTTTTTGGACGGCAATGAAGAAATGACTGTTTTGCGATTTCTCTTGCTCAGAAAGACTTAGAAAGTTGATAATTGTGGGCAATGTTAGAAATGTCATGAGAAACAAGAATTATGTAAAAGAATTGATGTAAGTCATTGTTTCCAAGAGAAAGGGAGACCGGAGTGTAAAAAAGCGTTGTTTTTGGACGGCAATGAAGAAATGACTGTTTTGCGATTTCTCTTGCTCAGAAAGACTTAGAAAGTTGATAATTGTTGGCAATGTTAGAAATGTCATGAGAAACAAGAATTATGTAAAAGAATTGATGTAAGTCATTGTTTCCAAGAGAAAGGGAGACAGGAGTGTAAAAAAGCGTTGTTTTTGGACGGCAATGAAGAAATGACTATGTTTTGCGATTTCTCCTGCTCAGAAAGACTTAGAAAGTTGATAATTGTGGGCAATGTTAGAAATGTCATGAGAAACAAGAATTATGTAAAAGAATTGATGTAAGTCATTGTTTCCAAGAGAAAGGGAGACCGGAGTGTAAAAAAGCGTTGTTTTTGGACGGCAATGAAGAAATGACTGTGTTTTGCGATTTCTCCTGCTCAGAAAGACTTAGAAAGTTGATAATTGTGGGCAATGTTAGAAATGTCATGAGAAACAAGAATTATGTAAAAGAATTGATGTAAGTCATTGTTTCCAAGAGAAAGGGAGACAGGAGTGTAAAAAAGCGTTGTTTTTGGACGGCAATGAAGAAATGACTATGTTTTGCGATTTCTCTTGCTCAGAAAGACTTAGAAAGTTGATAATTGTGGGAAATGTTAGAAATGTCATGAGAAACAAGAATTATGTAAAAGAATTGATGTAAGTCATTGTTTCCAAGAGAAAGGGAGACCGGAGTGTAAAAAAGCGTTGTTTTTGGACGGCAATGAAGAAATGACTATGTTTTGCGATTTCTCCTGCTCAGAAAGACTTAGAAAGTTGATAATTGTGGGCAATGTTAGAAATGTCATGAGAAACAAGAATTATGTAAAAGAATTGATGTAAGTCATTGTTTCCAAGAGAAAGGGAGACAGGAGTGTAAAAAAGCGTTGTTTTTGGACGGCAATGAAGAAATGACTATGTTTTGCGATTTCTCTTGCTCAGAAAGACTTAGAAAGTTGATAATTGTGGGAAATGTTAGAAATGTCATGAGAAACAAGAATTATGTAAAAGAATTGATGTAAGTCATTGTTTCCAAGAGAAAGGGAGACCGGAGTGTAAAAAAGCGTTGTTTTTGGACGGCAATGAAGAAATGACTATGTTTTGCGATTTCTCCTGCTCAGAAAGACTTAGAAAGTTGATAATTGTGGGCAATGTTAGAAATGTCATGAGAAACAAGAATTATGTAAAAGAATTGATGTAAGTCATTGTTTCCAAGAGAAAGGGAGACAGGAGTGTAAAAAAGCGTTGTTTTTGGACGGCAATGAAGAAATGACTATGTTTTGCGATTTCTCTTGCTCAGAAAGACTTAGAAAGTTGATAATTGTGGGCAATGTAAGAAATGTCATGAGAAACAAGAATTATGTAAAAGAATTGATGTAAGTCATTGTTTCCAAGAGAAAGGGAAACAGGAGTGTAAAAAAGCGTTGTTTTTGGACGGCAATGAAGAAATGACTATGTTTTGCGATTTCTCTTGCTCAGAAAGACTTAGAAAGTTGATAATTGTGGGCAATGTTAGAAATGTCATGAGAAACAAGAATTATGTAAAAGAATTGATGTAAGTCATTGTTTCCAAGAGAAAGGGAGACAGGAGTGTAAAAAAGCGTTGTTTTTGGACGGCAATGAAGAAATGACTATGTTTTGCGATTTCTCCTGCTCAGAAAGACTTAGAAAGTTGATAATTGTGGGAAATGTTAGAAATTTCATGAGAAACAAGAATTATGTAAAAGAATTGATGTAAGTCATTGTTTCCAAGAGAAAGGGAGACCGGAGTGTAAAAAAGCGTTGTTTTTGGACGGCAATGAAGAAATGACTGTTTTGCGATTTCTCTTGCTCAGAAAGACTTAGAAAGTTGATAATTGTGGGCAATGTTAGAAATGTCATGAGAAACAAGAATTATGTAAAAGAATTGATGTAAGTCATTGTTTCCAAGAGAAAGGGAGACCGGAGTGTAAAAAAGCGTTGTTTTGGACGGCAATGAAGAAATGACTCTTTTGCGATTTCTCTTGCTCAGAAAGACTTAGAAAGTTGATAATTGTGGGCAATGTTAGAAATGTCATGAGAAACAAGAATTATGTAAAAGAATTGATGTAAGTCATTGTTTCCAAGAGAAAGGGAGACAGGAGTGTAAAAAAGCGTTGTTTTTGGACGGCAATGAAGAAATGACTATGTTTTGCGATTTCTCCTGCTCAGAAAGACTTAGAAAGTTGATAATTGTGGGCAATGTTAGAAATGTCATGAGAAACAAGAATTATGTAAAAGAATTGATGTAAGTCATTGTTTCCAAGAGAAAGGGAGACAGGAGTGTAAAAAAGCGTTGTTTTTGGACGGCAATGAAGAAATGACTATGTTTTGCGATTTCTCCTGCTCAGAAAGACTTAGAAAGTTGATAATTGTGGGCAATGTTAGAAATGTCATGAGAAACAAGAATTATGTAAAAGAATTGATGTAAGTCATTGTTTCCAAGAGAAAGGGAGACCGGAGTGTAAAAAAGCGTTGTTTTTGGACGGCAATGAAGAAATGACTGTTTTGCGATTTCTCTTGCTCAGAAAGACTTAGAAAGTTGATAATTGTGGGCAATGTTAGAAATGTCATGAGAAACAAGAATTATGTAAAAGAATTGATGTAAGTCATTGTTTCCAAGAGAAAGTGAGATCGGAGTGTAAAAAAGCGTTGTTTTTGGACGGCAATGAAGAAATGACTGTTTTGCGATTTCTCTTGCTCAGAAAGACTTAGAAAGTTGATAATTGTGGGCAATGTTAGAAATGTCATGAGAAACAAGAATTATGTAAAAGAATTGATGTAAGTCATTGTTTCCAAGAGAAAGGGAGACAGGAGTGTAAAAAAGCGTTGTTTTTGGACGGCAATGAAGAAATGACTATGTTTTGCGATTTCTCCTGCTCAGAAAGACTTAGAAAGTTGATAATTGTGGCAATGTTAGAAATGTCATGAGAAACAAGAATTATGTAAAAGAATTGATGTAAGTCATTGTTTCCAAGAGAAAGGGAGACAGGAGTGTAAAAAAGCGTTGTTTTTGGACGGCAATGAAGAAATGACTATGTTTTGCGATTTCTCCTGCTCAGAAAGACTAAGAAAGTTGATAATTGTGGGCAATGTTAGAAATGTCATGAGAAACAAGAATTATGTAAAAGAATTGATGTAAGTCATTGTTTCCAAGAGAAAGGGAGACCGGAGTGTAAAAAAGCGTTGTTTTTGGACGGCAATGAAGAAATGACTGTTTTGCGATTTCTCTTGCTCAGAAAGACTTAGAAAGTTGATAATTGTGGGCAATGTTAGAAATGTCATGAGAAACAAGAATTATGTAAAAGAATTGATGTAAGTCATTGTTTCCAAGAGAAAGGGAGACCGGAGTGTAAAAAAGCGTTGTTTTTGGACGGCAATGAAGAAATGACTGTTTTGCGATTTCTCTTGCTCAGAAAGACTTAGAAAGTTGATAATTGTGGGCAATGTTAGAAATGTCATGAGAAACAAGAATTATGTAAAAGAATTGATGTAAGTCATTGTTTCCAAGAGAAAGGGAGACCGGAGTGTAAAAAAGCGTTGTTTTTGGACGGCAATGAAGAAATGACTGTTTTGCGATTTCTCTTGCTCAGAAAGACTTAGAAAGTTGATAATTGTGGCAATGTTAGAAATGTCATGAGAAACAAGAATTATGTAAAAGAATTGATGTAAGTCATTGTTTCCAAGAGAAAGGGAGACAGGAGTGTAAAAAAGCGTTGTTTTTGGACGGCAATGAAGAAATGACTATGTTTTGCGATTTCTCCTGCTCAGAAAGACTTAGAAAGTTGATAATTGTGGGCAATGTTAGAAATGTCATGAGAAACAAGAATTATGTAAAAGAATTGATGTAAGTCATTGTTTCCAAGAGAAAGGGAGACAGGAGTGTAAAAAAGCATTGTTTTTGGACGGCAATGAAGAAATGACTATGTTTTGCGATTTCTCCTGCTCAGAAAGACTAAGAAAGTTGATAATTGTGGGCAATGTTAGAAATGTCATGAGAAACAAGAATTATGTAAAAGAATTGATGTAAGTCATTGTTTCCAAGAGAAAGGGAGACCGGAGTGTAAAAAAGCGTTGTTTTTAGACGGCAATGAAGAAATGACTGTTTTGCGATTTCTCTTGCTCAGAAAGTCTTAGAAAGTTGATAATTGTGGGCAATGTTAGAAATGTCATGAGAAACAAGAATTATGTAAAAGAATTGATGTAAGTCATTGTTTCCAAGAGAAAGGGAGACCGGAGTGTAAAAAAGCGTTGTTTTTGGACGGCAATGAAGAAATGACTATGTTTTGCGATTTCTCCTGCTCAGAAAGACTTAGAAAGTTGATAATTGTGGGCAATGTTAGAAATGTCATGAGAAACAAGAATTATGTAAAAGAATTGATGTAAGTCATTGTTTCCAAGAGAAAGGGAGACAGGAGTGTAAAAAAGCGTTGTTTTTGGACGGCAATGAAGAAATGACTATGTTTTGCGATTTCTCTTGCTCAGAAAGACTTAGAAAGTTGATAATTGTGGGAAATGTTAGAAATGTCATGAGAAACAAGAATTATGTAAAAGAATTGATGTAAGTCATTGTTTCCAAGAGAAAGGGAGACCGGAGTGTAAAAAAGCGTTGTTTTTGGACGGCAATGAAGAAATGACTGTGTTTTGCGATTTCTCCTGCTCAGAAAGACTTAGAAAGTTGATAATTGTGGGCAATGTTAGAAATGTCATGAGAAACAAGAATTATGTAAAAGAATTGATGTAAGTCATTGTTTCCAAGAGAAAGGGAGACAGGAGTGTAAAAAAGCGTTGTTTTTGGACGGCAATGAAGAAATGACTATGTTTTGCGATTTCTCTTGCTCAGAAAGACTTAGAAAGTTGATAATTGTGGGAAATGTTAGAAATGTCATGAGAAACAAGAATTATGTAAAAGAATTGATGTAAGTCATTGTTTCCAAGAGAAAGGGAGACCGGAGTGTAAAAAAGCGTTGTTTTTGGACGGCAATGAAGAAATGACTATGTTTTGCGATTTCTCCTGCTCAGAAAGACTTAGAAAGTTGATAATTGTGGGCAATGTTAGAAATGTCATGAGAAACAAGAATTATGTAAAAGAATTGATGTAAGTCATTGTTTCCAAGAGAAAGGGAGACAGGAGTGTAAAAAAGCGTTGTTTTTGGACGGCAATGAAGAAATGACTATGTTTTGCGATTTCTCTTGCTCAGAAAGACTTAGAAAGTTGATAATTGTGGGCAATGTAAGAAATGTCATGAGAAACAAGAATTATGTAAAAGAATTGATGTAAGTCATTGTTTCCAAGAGAAAGGGAAACAGGAGTGTAAAAAAGCGTTGTTTTTGGACGGCAATGAAGAAATGACTATGTTTTGCGATTTCTCTTGCTCAGAAAGACTTAGAAAGTTGATAATTGTGGGCAATGTTAGAAATGTCATGAGAAACAAGAATTATGTAAAAGAATTGATGTAAGTCATTGTTTCCAAGAGAAAGGGAGACAGGAGTGTAAAAAAGCGTTGTTTTTGGACGGCAATGAAGAAATGACTATGTTTTGCGATTTCTCCTGCTCAGAAAGACTTAGAAAGTTGATAATTGTGGGAAATGTTAGAAATTTCATGAGAAACAAGAATTATGTAAAAGAATTGATGTAAGTCATTGTTTCCAAGAGAAAGGGAGACCGGAGTGTAAAAAAGCGTTGTTTTTGGACGGCAATGAAGAAATGACTGTTTTGCGATTTCTCTTGCTCAGAAAGACTTAGAAAGTTGATAATTGTGGGCAATGTTAGAAATGTCATGAGAAACAAGAATTATGTAAAAGAATTGATGTAAGTCATTGTTTCCAAGAGAAAGGGAGACCGGAGTGTAAAAAAGCGTTGTTTTTGGACGGCAATGAAGAAATGACTCTTTTGCGATTTCTCTTGCTCAGAAAGACTTAGAAAGTTGATAATTGTGGGCAATGTTAGAAATGTCATGAGAAACAAGAATTATGTAAAAGAATTGATGTAAGTCATTGTTTCCAAGAGAAAGGGAGACAGGAGTGTAAAAAAGCGTTGTTTTTGGACGGCAATGAAGAAATGACTATGTTTTGCGATTTCTCCTGCTCAGAAAGACTTAGAAAGTTGATAATTGTGGGCAATGTTAGAAATGTCATGAGAAACAAGAATTATGTAAAAGAATTGATGTAAGTCATTGTTTCCAAGAGAAAGGGAGACAGGAGTGTAAAAAAGCGTTGTTTTTTGGACGGCAATGAAGAAATGACTATGTTTTGCGATTTCTCCTGCTCAGAAAGACTTAGAAAGTTGATAATTGTGGGCAATGTTAGAAATGTCATGAGAAACAAGAATTATGTAAAAGAATTGATGTAAGTCATTGTTTCCAAGAGAAAGGGAGACCGGAGTGTAAAAAAGCGTTGTTTTTGGACGGCAATGAAGAAATGACTGTTTTGCGATTTCTCTTGCTCAGAAAGACTTAGAAAGTTGATAATTGTGGGCAATGTTAGAAATGTCATGAGAAACAAGAATTATGTAAAAGAATTGATGTAAGTCATTGTTTCCAAGAGAAAGTGAGATCGGAGTGTAAAAAAGCGTTGTTTTTGGACGGCAATGAAGAAATGACTGTTTTGCGATTTCTCTTGCTCAGAAAGACTTAGAAAGTTGATAATTGTGGGCAATGTTAGAAATGTCATGAGAAACAAGAATTATGTAAAAGAATTGATGTAAGTCATTGTTTCCAAGAGAAAGGGAGACAGGAGTGTAAAAAAGCGTTGTTTTTGGACGGCAATGAAGAAATGACTATGTTTTGCGATTTCTCCTGCTCAGAAAGACTTAGAAAGTTGATAATTGTGGGCAATGTTAGAAATGTCATGAGAAACAAGAATTATGTAAAAGAATTGATGTAAGTCATTGTTTCCAAGAGAAAGGGAGACAGGAGTGTAAAAAAGCGTTGTTTTTGGACGGCAATGAAGAAATGACTATGTTTTGCGATTTCTCCTGCTCAGAAAGACTAAGAAAGTTGATAATTGTGGGCAATGTTAGAAATGTCATGAGAAACAAGAATTATGTAAAAGAATTGATGTAAGTCATTGTTTCCAAGAGAAAGGGAGACCGGAGTGTAAAAAAGCGTTGTTTTTGGACGTCAATGAAGAAATGACTGTTTTGCGATTTCTCTTGCTCAGAAAGACTTAGAAAGTTGATAATTGTGGGCAATGTTAGAAATGTCATGAGAAACAAGAATTATGTAAAATAATTGATGTAAGTCATTGTTTCCAAGAGAAAGGGAGACAGGAGTGTAAAAAAGCGTTGTTTTTGGACGGCAATGAAGAAATGACTATGTTTTGCGATTTCTCCTGCTCAGAAAGACTTAGAAAGTTGATAATTGTGGGCAATGTTAGAAATGTCATGAGAAACAAGAATTATGTAAAAGAATTGATGTAAGTCATTGTTTCCAAGAGAAAGGGAGACAGGAGTGTAAAAAAGCGTTGTTTTTGGACGGCAATGAAGAAATGACTATGTTTTGCGATTTCTCCTGCTCAGAAAGACTTAGAAAGTTGATAATTGTGGGCAATGTTAGAAATGTCATGAGAAACAAGAATTATGTAAAAGAATTGATGTAAGTCATTGA